>NC_064640.1:1011075116-1011379309 GCF_023864345.2 Schistocerca serialis cubense
ACAGGGAGGGGCCAGTGGGAGCATTTGCCCTACCGGAAATTCATTTACTTTACGAATATAAAAAACGAGTTGTTACCGCTGCTCCAGGATTTTTATGAACTACAGTACTTTGAAATTGTCACTCAAATAACGAAAAAACGAAAAAATGACGTAAAAATGATACACGGTGGGGCAAATAAAATTGACTCGGAGAACAGAGTCCCAGGGCACAAGGAAACGCAGCAGAGGAAAGGAAATACAATACTATCTCAACCGTAGCAGATGTTGAAAGTAACCACCAATCATCAATTGGCACTTTTAGGCCGTGGTCAGCAAGTTGCTGAAGGCGGATTGGCGCTGGTCTGCTGGAATTGTTGCAGTCTCATCCAAAATGTTCTGCTGCAGTTCTGGGCGACTAAACGTCGTAGATGTGCCAGAGCGACTTCAGTGGACCTAATTCATACAGTTAATGTACTTTCAGCAAAGGCATGTTGTGGGCCTGGACAACGTTAGAATTTTTCTTTCTAATAACAGTGTAACAGTTACGAAACAATGAGTCAACGGAGTACAGTGCTGGTGTCAGTGGCCTGGAAATTTGCGTATTCACGTCCTACTGGCTGCTAAATTAACTCTTGGGCAGCATCATTACACGAGCAGTCAGTTCTGACCGCTGGCGATGAAAACAAGCATTAGAACCCTGTTCGCAGCAGGACTTTAGGCTACATCATTTAGCAATCCTTTGCTGGAAGTTGGGCTGCAAAGAAGGGTGCTGCTCGCTACCCATCAGCGTTTAGTACGCTTCCGATAGTATAGGAGGAAAAGGGCAAAACTTTGCACTTAGTGAGAGTATCAGAAGCTCAAAAATGGCTCTGAGCACTATGAGACTCAACTGCTGTGGTCATCAGTCCCCTAGAACTTAGAACTACTTAAACCTAACTAACCTAAGGACAGCACACACATCCATGCCCGAGGCAGGATTCTAACCTGCGACCGCAGCAGTCGCACGGTTATCAGAAGCTGTCATGGTGGTAAAGCAACAGGGAGATGGTGCTTATCGTCTTTTTGGCGTCAGTTGGATGACGTATTCGCATTACTTATGGAGCATGCAGATGGCTGATGTATAGGGTCCTCATAAACAGTCTGAAAAGCTTGTAAGGTGTTTCAGGATAGGTTGTGTCAGGAAATAATTGTTAAGAAAAGAATTCGATGCGTTGAGCCGTTTCCGAATTAATTAGCTCTGTAGTTGGCTAATCAGGCGTACAGTCAGATAAAATTAGTGTCAGTTGTTCTCATAGCGTAGATGATAGCCCACGAGGCTGCTCAGCCTTCGGCTCGAGTTCTGTCCTTACTACAGTCTCATGTCCAATTTTTATATCGCTCTCTTGTTCGGTGTAAGCAAACCAAACGAAGGACACTTTTCGCGGCGTCATCTGCGGCGGCCCGTTTGAATTCGCACACACAACGTGTTAACTTCAATGATAATTAGCTCGGTAACGGCGCAGAGTCCGAATTTTTTTCTTAACAATTATTTCTCGGCGTAACCTACCTTGCTGCAATCTTACAATCTTTTCAGACTGTGTCTGGCTACCCTGTTCTGTTGTTCTGTTTTCAAAAAAATGAATTGTGAGAAAGTTCTCACCAAATGACTTATAGTCTTTTTTCATAGCTACGTTAATTACAGAGATGTCAGTATCTGCTTCGTTATTTCCAGATGAAATTGTTGTAATTCCTGCTGCAGACACCATAGTTGTATGCAACTGTCGCGCCAGCTTGATGGGGAGCCTTAGCTGAGTCTATTGGCAAAAGCAGGGTAATGGAGAAAAGTTTTATTTAAAGCTGATACTAATCACACTTGGCTACATGTTGTACTGATACAACAACAGCTGGAATGCAAAGGACGTGGTATCTAAGATTGTTACATCAGTTAACTACGGCAACAAATCTACTTTCCTTTCTGACGGAGCTTTTACACATCAAAACTAAAAAAGGATTTATAAAACAGGAAACTGAGATATAAATTTTTTAAATATTGACTTCGCGTCCTGCGTTTAATGTTAAGACACACAGTAACGTTTCAAAATTATGTCAGCAACAGCAACAAAAAGGAAATCGACAAAGAATTTGGTTGTATACATTTCCTTAAAATTTCATTCACTTCATCTACATGTACATCATACTCGGCAAGCCACCTGATGATGTGTGGCGTAGGGTATTCTGCAACAAGTAATGGCAGCTTGAATAGTAAAACGCTGTTGAATTCGTCTCTTTTAGAATTACGATTGTGGTAAGAAATATTACTCTTGAAACTTCCTGGCAGATTAAAACTGTGTGCCGGACCGAGACTCGAACTCGAGACCTTTGCCTTTCGCGGACATCCGCCAGGAAGTTTCATATCAGTGCATACTCCGCTGCAGAGTGAAAATCTCATTCTGGAAACATCCCCCAGGCTGTGGCTAAGCCATGTCTCCGCAGTATCCTTTCTTTCAAGAGTGCTAGTTCTAAAAGGTTCGCAGGAGAGCTTCTGTAAAATTTGGAAGGTAGGAGACGAGTTACTGGCAGAAGTAGAGCTGTGAGAACGGGGCGTCAGTCGTGCTTGGGTAGTTCAGTTGGTAGAGCACTTGCCCGCGAAAGGCAAAGGTCCCGACTTCGAGTCTCGGTCCGACACACAGTTTTAGTCTGCCAGGAAGTTTCATAACAGCGTACACTCCGCTGCAGAGTGAGAATCTCGTTCTGGAATATTACTCTTGTTCTGCTTGAAACAACCACCATGATAGCGATATCTCTACAATTAATATAGCCGTGAAAAGAGATTATGTCATTTAATGAGGACATTTTCGCAATTCATGTAGACGAAAACAGTATTACTATATCGTAAACGATTCCGGATACATTTGAGCCGAACAGATTAGCTGAATCATGTATTAGAAGTTAATCTTAACATTCATTTTATTTCTTATATTAATAAGGGAATGCTTATCGCTATTGGTTTCTCTTCTTCGGCATGTTACTGGGAAACTTAGACGGCAACTAATTTCCTGAGCAGGACGCATCCTGTTGGAAGATGAAACAGTTGCCCTGTTCCCAGCCCAGCAAGTGTAGCGGTTGAGACCAACGGCGAAAGGCACCAGTTTATCTCTAATATGAGAAATACCTCAGCCAGAGACTTTTAATATTAAGTGCAATCGCGTGTTAGGGAAAATCTAAGTGTAGCGGATTTGCTAGTCCAGTTAAACATGGCGCCTGGAAAACAGCTGTTACAGTTTCTGATTTAGTCAGCACAAGCGCTATTTCTCTTTACTTAAGTATTAGACGTACACAGTTTTACGCTCAGTCTAATATTTCTGCTTCCCCTTCACAACACAATAAGTCACCCCTTCCATATTAGTCGAATATTTTGAAAACAAGACAACCTGACAAACCAAGCACATTTCAAAAACAGTTGTGCGTTTACTTGGGAGTGAAAATCACTTGTGAAAGTGGAAAACCGCAGCTAGAAACGTATTTCCAGAATATATTTTGGAGTGATTACATAACCAACCAGAAACGCTAATGCGAAATCGGTTTATGAAATTCAGTTTTGGGAGCCCCCTCCAAACATAGCGAGTGTGTATTTGGCTCTGTCTTGTCTCTGGTCTTTGTTCGTCCGTCGCCCAACAATAGTCACTCGAGTGTAGTCAATTGTGGCAATATGTCGATATTCACTACGCATATTTAGACCACATATTATAATGAGCTGATATTTCGAATGGTAGTATGTAATGTATTCCGTGCTCCGCACAGCCTGAAGGCGGCCGTTGACGTTCTGGTCATGGTAGTAATCTTGTCGAATTGCAATAAGAGGACAAGTCAATATGTCGATGCATTTTTTCGACTTACAATCGAAGGTGGCAGAAAGTATTTCTGGCGAAGACGTTCTGTAAAGATCGGAATGTGTGGAAAGGGTATGGTGCAGGGATTGGTAATTAATAAAATATAAATCATTGTATTTTGAAAGACAATATCCAATAGAAGCGGACTGTACCGTGTAAACTTATTCTTCCTTTTTTACGTCTCGTACATCTGACACTGTGCAACTTGTAGACAGTATAATTAGTCATGTCAATAATGAATTATTTTACATAAACTGCTTGTCGGGAGTAGTTTATTTTACTGGGTTAGTTCTGGGCGTTTGTGCATCATCGGCGGTATCTATATTACAAAAGAAATATATTTCTTACATTAGGATTATATATACTAGTATTCTATGGGTACGCCATTTTTCTTATCGTTATGTGATTAGCCTTAAACGTAATGCTTTAAGCGTACGCCAATGACGATGTTTCATAATAATCCCGTAATAATACGATTATATGATTTATATTTGTACGTGTATGAAATAAAAATAAGGTACTTTGTACAAAAATATGAGCAGCTGACTTTGCTGCATACGTAAACGTTATTATTTACTACATATGTCATAGAATATATATAATGGCTTTTCTAATTTATGTAATTTCTGTTAACAAAAAAGAAAATTGTTGTCGTCAAAGAATACTAGTAAAATTTCTCACGAATTTTTGTATTTTAGATTGATCTGTTCATTTAAAATAATGTCAGGATGTTTCGTTGTTGTTGTTGCGGTCTTCAATCGGAAGACTGGTTTGATGCAGGTCTTCATGCTACTCTATCCTGTGCAAAGATCTTCATCTCCTAATAACTACAGCAACGCACCGCCCACACTTCCCTCCAACTCTAAACTAGAGATCCCTCGATGTTTCAGAATGTGTCCTATCAACCGATTTCTCCTTTCAGTCAAGCTATACCACAAAATTCTTTTCTCCCCAATTTTTTTCAGTAACTGCGCATTAGTTAAGCCATCTAGCCATATAATCTTCAGCATTCTTCTGTAGCACCACATTTCAAAAGCTTCTACTCTCTTTTTGCCTAATTAATTTATCGGCCGTTTTCCACTTTCATATTCCATAGAAATACATTCAGAAAAGACTTCGTAATTCCTTAACCTATATTCGATGTTAACAAATTCCTCTTCTTCAGAAACGCTTTTCTTGACATTACCAGTCTACATTTTATGTACTCTCTAGTTCGTGCGTCACCAGTTACCGTTATATATGTGAAAATTTCTATTTCTTCCAATAAATTTAGTAAGCTATCTTTTTCGGCAATATGTGGGACTGACAGGCACTGTGTCCTGTCGCTGTCTGTGTCGTTTTGTTAGTTTAATTGTGTACTAAATGAAGACAGGTTCATGCCAGTCACGTTCAGATGTTCTTCAAATCGTTTTTAATAATTTTTTTTAGTTTGTCCTACGTAAATTTTATCAGAGTTATCGCAGTTTAACTTATAAACGCCTGAATGGGCAAATTTACCACATTGTTCTGTGTTACGGCAAATCTGTGATCGCAATGTGTTGGGTACACTGAAGTCTATTTTTAGGGTTGTTTTCTGAAGCGGAAACAGAGACACGTTGTTTTTCTATTCACCTGACAAATTTCAGATTTGCCGTTTTCCTTTTCTTCTCTTCTTTATTTCAATACCTGCGCAATGATTTAAGTGAAATAGGATTTAGCTTAATTTTAAACTTACTTTCGGCCTTTCTATAATTATTATCGCTGTCCTTCGTAAAAACTCAGGAAAATAAATTTGACGTAAGATAGCAGTTTGTTCGACGGTATTTGAACGCAATGAGTTACTATTATAAAAGAAATTTTTCCATAAATCTTTGCACCAAAACGTAGATGAATTTGATTGTTCGAATAGTTGGATGCCAAGTGTTAACATTTCTGCTGGTCCGTGATTAACGATACAGTTATATCAGTTCCTTAGATAATTCATTTTTTTATTTTTTAGTATTTCATCCCCTTTCACAGTACCGAAGGTCGGACATTTATTAAGATTCCGAATAAGTTACATGTTGATCCACTATTCCAAAATATGTTATATGCGGTGCGATTTCGTACTAAATTATCAGTCCACACGCAGGAGTACAGACTTAAGTTTTCCCGCGGCCTGTCTGGTGACTTAAGCTTGCTAATTTATGTACGTTGACTGAACAGGTTTTGCGCGTGTTAAGAGGGGTGCACGGTGAAAATATGGAGACTTTTTTCGTATGTGCATTATTAAGTTATTCAAACTTTACTAATGAATCACAATTAACATTTAAAACTTCATATTACTTCTCTAGTATAACGTTTCTTACAAAAACTTAATCCAGGAACGCTGAAAAAAGTTAATTAAAATTGTGGGTTGAGTGCATTTTAATAATGGACGAAACATTATTTCAATGCGGTCAAACAACGTATATGTTACTGAAAGTGTATTATAGTACAAAGCGATTATAATGTTTTATAACAAAAATTAGTGTCTAGTATAAGCAGGAAAGATTAGGATATATGAAAACTAGGTGGAGTGAGATCATGACCTAACGAAATATGTTATATCCGTGAACACTACGAAAAATTTATATGAAAAGAAAGAAGATTAGGTTTAATATGCCGTTAGTGATCCATTCGAACTAGTGTTATGATTTGTTGTTTTACATCGGCCATATTATTTTGTGCGTACCGTGTACGGTGGAAATGATTTTATTTTATGTAATAAAATCCCTAGTGCAGTGAGGACGGCGTGAGCTATTTAATCCATTGAATAAATATTTGCTTTTATCAACTGGCTGTGGTTTATTATAAGAGCGATCGCAGTGATCACAGCAAAACTCTGAATTAGTTAACTGTCGTCATTTGTGTGACAGGCATGTTTTATCTTATTTGCGACTATTGTAGCATTGTTTTATGTGTATCTATTGACGGCGTCGTATAATAGATATTCAAACCGACACGTTAATACAGCTTTCACAGCATTATCCGACGCGACACCCGTGGACTACTGAAGCACATTAATAATAATTATGACAGCGGAAATTTCCGTCACACGTGGTTCCTGCCCCTATTGCTGAACGTGCCAATGAAAGGAATCGAGCCCCTCTGTTCGCCCATCCTTCCCACCTCTCCCCCTCTCATTGATGCAGGGGGGTTTCCGCATTGACAAGACTCGTTTCCGGGCAGAAGACGGCTATCCACATTTCGATTTTCGTTGGTTCCCTAAATTGCTAGAGGTAAATACTGAGCTGTTTGCTTTGACGGGTACGGCCAATTTTCTTCCCCAATCAGAGACTCTGCACCGTCTCTATTAATCGCTTTGTCGATCCAATTTGAAACACAGATCTTTCATTTTATTTCTGCGGCGTTACGAAGTAAATGAATAAGCTACAAATCTCAAAAATCTGTACGTCCAGCTAATTTCGAATGGGCTTTCTTGGGACAAACCTACCCACTGAATTGAACGATTGTCCGTTGATTACTGGGAATATGCAGGAAACTGATTCGAACGAACTGAATTAGAGAAATCATATTGGACGATGATGCAAAGCTAGTATCGTTCAACACAGTTCTCAAAATGAACACGTTCTGTACTCGCGTTTAACAAAGATAATTTACGAACTAGAACAACTGGTTTTTTAATAAAAACTGTAATTCCGGACGTTTAGACTGGTGTCCGAAGTATAAGGAATGAAGAGGTGTACTCCCCGAATTATTATGTTAGCGTGGGTGGAATTTCATTTTTTGCAACGGTTTCCTAAAAGTCGCTGCATTTTTGTGTGAGGATTAGGATGATGACTACAAGTCTTCGTCGTTATGTTTAAGAAAAACTGGCCTGCCTGTAACGTGTCAGTTAATTTATGACAGATTGCATAAACTCCCTTTCAATTCCACCCAGCTTAATGGTAACGACCCAAATAAAAAGTAAGGTACCAGACTCACGCGCAAAAGAAGTGGGTTCAACTCGCTCTCTCGTCATCCCAATTTAGGATTTTCGTGTTATTCTTAAGACCTTTTGCAAAGCTGAGATGATAGTTTAAAAATTACACAAACACTGCCCCGCCCACAGTAAACTCGAAAATACTCATCTTCAAGCAAAATAAGTAAAAATTAAATTGATAAATTGAGAAGAGAAAAGGTAAAAGTAAACATTACATGTAGTGCTATAAGATAGTGTACTTGGGTTCAGTAACTTTACTTAAAGCTAATATCAATGGAGTTGATAAACAAGCTATGAAAGTCGTTTCCTATATAATGACAAACTTCAAAGGATGATGGAGATGGGCAAATCTGATAGGGAACCCTGACCCTGAAACGAGTGAGTTTAAAGTTGTAAGTAAAAAATAAAATATTTAACTTTACTATGCTGACAAGCAGTTCAATCTAGTTTCCGCGGTAACTATTCAAGCATGACGTGGTTCTGTCGGACAACATCAAGTAACTCTCGTGCTGAAGAAGGTGTCCACGTGCAAGATGTGTAAACCGAGCTGAGGCCTCGTTATTGCGGAAGCACATACATCAAGTGGCATATGTTGCAAAATGTGGGGATGAACTCAGTGTACACTGGTGCAATTAAGAAGGGATGAAACAGGTGAGGACTGATTAACCAATTGTTGGATTCTTAATGCGACGCACATGAATACTAGGCATTTCATCTGTGGTAAAACAGGTTTCATACACAGGAAAGTGACAGTCGACCTCACAGCACTAAGACACCTATGGGGTAACACGATCCGAAGTCCAAAGTCAGTCAATGTTTGCACTTTATGTCTGTGAAGGGGCTGTAGCTGCTCGTTCTCTACTACTTTCCACACAGTACATGTACGCCTCAATGTTCGTCAAGTTTACCTATATCAAAATTTTTAGCTACTCTGTACAAAACAAAACTATTTATTACAACCCACGAACTACGATTTACAGATCCCATCTTATGCTGGAAGAGAGATCTCACAGCACGCTGGTCCGCATGGTCTTCGACGCAGTCATTTCTGGACCAAGGTTCTTTGTATGGAACTGCTAAATTTTTCCTTTTCCATTAACCCTGAATATATACAATCATTCAATAAATAATGCCCCATGTTTTTCTTACAGCTTTGAATGTATTTAGTGAAACGATCTTTTAGGTACTTCAAATGTGATGTTTTTTTCTTTACGTATGTAGTGTTTCGAAAAATTACGACAGATGACAGAGCCGTAATGAACCATCAAAATAGCGTCTGCACAAGACACATGTTACAACCAACCAACTGTAATTAAATTCTTGGTTACGGCAAAAATTGTTAGTTGAGTTTAAGTAACTAAAAATCGATGCCAGTATTCAGGCAACAGAGCAGGCGAGAGACACCTCGTCAGCATCTGATCCCTGCCAACTCGGTTACGGGCCCAGGCAGTTATGAAGTAAAGAAAGCCTTCTAGCCGCGAGATTCGTAATTGTAAATGTCAGAAAGCTAAAAACGTAAGGAAAAGCAGTTGGACCAATAAGTTATAGAAATAATCAGGTCAGTAGGTGGGTGGGAGCATTTGAGCGCCTCGGAGCTTAGTATGGGCACCCCCTCCCCCTTTCAACTGTGTCACCACCGATTCGGTATAGTGTAAACGATAAAACTGGAAAAAGCACCCACTATCACAAAGCAAGTATAAAAAATTCTTCAGCTGGTCTTTCGTCATCAGGTAGTTTGAAAAGTAAGCAGTCCTTAAGGTCTTGCATTCATCGGGATTAGTAAAGTAAAATGCCTGGGCCTTTACGAGGTGCATTCAAGTTCTAAGGCCTCCGATTTTTTTTCTAATTAACTACTCACCCGAAATCGATGAAACTGGCGTTACTTCTCGACGTAATCGCCCTGCAGACGTACACATTTTTCACAATGCTGACGCCATGATTCTATGGCAGCGGCGAAGGTTTCTTTAGGAGTCTGTTTTGACCACTGGAAAATCGCTGAGGCAATAGCAGCACGGCTGGTGAATGTGCGGCCACGGAGAGTGTCTTTCATTGTTGGAAAAAGCCAAAAGTCACTAGGAGCCAGGTCAGGTGAGTAGGGAGCATGAGGAATCACTTCAAAGTTATCACGAAGAAACTGTTGCGTAACGTTAGCTCGATGTGCGGTTGCGTTGTCTTGGTGAAACAGCACACGCGCAGCCCTTCCCGGACGTTTTTGTTGCAGTACAGGAAGGAATTTGTTCTTCGAAACATTTTCGTAGGATGCACCTGTTACCGTAGTGCCCTTTGGAACGCAATGGGTAAGGATTACGCCCTCGCTGTCCCAGAACATGGACACCATCATTTTTTCAGCACTGGCGGTTACCCGACATTTTTTTGGTGGCGGTGAATCTGTGTGCTTCCATTGAGCTGACTGGCGCTTTGTTTCTGGATTGAAAAATGGCATCCACGTCTCATCCATTGTCACAACCGACGAAAAGAAAGTCCCATTCATGCTGTCGTTGCGCGTCAACATTGCTTGGCAACATGCCACACGGGCAGCCATGTGGTCGTCCGTCAGCATTCGTGGCACCCACCTGGATGACACTTTTCGCATTTTCAGGTCGTCATGCAGGATTGTGTGCACGGAACCCACTGAAATGCTAACTCTGGAGGCAATCTGTTCAACAGTCATTCAGCGATCCTCCAAAACAATTCTCTCCACTTTCTCGATCATGTCGTCAGACCAGCTTGTGCGAGCCCGAGGTTGTTTTGGTTTGTTGTCATACGATGTTCTGCCTTCATTATACTGTTGCACCCATGAACGCACTTTCAACACATCCATAACTCCATCACCACATGTCTCCTTCAACTGTCGATGAATTTCAATTGGTTTCACACCACGCAAATTCAGAAAACGAATAATTGCAAGCTGTTCAAGTAAGGAAAACGTCGCCATTTTAAGTATTTAAAACAGTTCTCATTCTCGCTGCTGGCGGTAAAATTCCATCTGCCGTACGGTGCTGCCATCTTTGAGACGTATTGACAATGAACACGGCCTCATTTTAAAACAATGCGCATGTTTCTGTCTCTTTCCAGTCCAGAGAAAAAAAATCGGAGGCCTTAGAATTTGAACGCACCTCGTATAAGTTGGGGCAAATTTCAAACAAAAATGCCTGAAAAAATGCCCTAAATTCATAAATTCCCGGGCATTTGTGCATTTTAAAGATTAACTGATAAGCGGCAATTATAAAAAGAAATTTAAACTGATATTTTGTATTGCAAAAGGTGTTTCGCAACACTGCTTCAGTAGTTGCAGGGTACCCAAGTTGGGAAACCTGCTTGAGAAATAAGAGTTATTAGGGAAACTAATTTGGACTGTAAACATAACTATACATTTTTAATAAGGTCAGTTCTTGAGGTAGCACATAATAAAAAAAGAAAACAAAACTAAAGCTTAAAAGTAATTATTGAAATAAAGTTAGTATAAATTACCTTACACTATACTACTGCAAAACCAATTAGAATAAAAAAAGTTTATCATATTGATTTTAATTATGGATGAGTCGTGAGCCAATTCAGATTCCCCGAGTCCAAGAATCGCCGGTTCACTGGGGATCTACTAGTATGGGAATCGAACGGTTCCAGCATCTTGGGTATCGATCCTTTGTTATTAAATTTTTCTTGCGGTGGTGTTCTCATTTTATTCTCGCAGCAGTGTAGTCATACGACAGTAGATGAAGAAAGGAACAGAATGAACTATGGACGATCTCAAATGGCGCAACATCTGACAAAAAAGTATTTGTTTTTTAACTGGAAACACTTTGACACCCAAGAACGCAATTTTTAAATCAAGAAACACATGATAGCTGTTTAATACATTCGGTAATAATTTTATTATCAATAATCATTCGTCAGTAATATATAGAGATTTGAAATGCGGTATAAAGTGTGTGGCGTTCCAAAGCGATGCCCTAAGCACAATCTTCCTTATATACCGGCTTATCACTACACAGCCCTCCAGGCGCGATGTGTGCGTGTAGGGGTGGGTGTGAGGGCACGACCGCGCGCGGGGAGGGGCGGGGAGGGGAGGGGAGGGGAGGGGAGGGGAGGGGAGATTCTCTGGTCGTTCCTTTCTGTCTCAGCAATAAAGGCAGTGAATGACAATCGTGTGTTTACATTTAAACATTTACTTACTTCTAATACCGGGAGTATCGCCCTATCCCTTATTTTAATTGGTAAATTATACAGTCTAACAGCAAAAAATTTAAAAAGTACTTTTTATAACTGCACAGATTTTGGGCATTTAAAACTCCTTTGAGAAATTCTCGGGCCAATACCTGTTCATAAATGTCCTGCCCACGGGGCATTTTCCCAGCCCACATCACCAATCGGGGTGTTACCTCTAAAACGTAGAAATAGGGTGCGGCAGAAAGAAACGACTAACCGCACTTTAAAAAATTAAAACTGAGTAAAAGAAAGATGACCAAGGCACCTGGTACAGGAGGCCGGGTCGAGGGTCTCTCAGAACCAGCATGCGGTGGGAGACGCCCCAGCATCAACCACCCTGTCTGTCCCCCCTCTGAAAGTAGTTTTAAACTTTATATCTGATTACAAAACTAACTTGCACGGAGTAAACTAAGAACCAATTCTACTGTCCGTAAGTCGTCCGCCAATATTAGAGACAAAGAATTCAGAAAACCGTGATTAGCATGGAGAGCCAGAAAGAGGGATCACTGAATCAGAATTTGAGCAACTCTTTCTATCCTAAGGCTCAGCAGCCGCAATGAGGAAGGGGCTCATTGCCTAAGATAAAACTATGAGTTAATCTGGTATGGATATTGCTACTATAGAGGACGGCATCATGAAGTCTGCGACTGTTGTATAGTACAAATACGATAGTTTACAATGTCAGTCACTTGTTTATTTTCTCACTATGCGCTTCAATCGTTCACACTATCATCTTCATGGGAAGATTTCTCTTGTTACATTCCTGGTATTAGCTTAGAGCACAGACTCCCTTTTTACATCTGCAGACCAAGTGCAAAGCAAGCTTTGTTTCGTCTTTTGTTGGTGAAAGAACTTTTTTTTCATAAAGGGCACTGATAAAGTACATGAATTTGTCAGAGAAAAATCTACTTGCATTGTAGTAGACAGGCCGGCCGAAGTGGCCGTGCGGTTCTAGGCGCTGCAGTCAGGAACCGCGAGACCGCTACGGTCGCAGGTTCGATTCTTGCCTCGGGCATGGATGTCTCTGTTGTCCTTAGGTTAGTTAAATTTAACTAGTTCTAAGTTCTAGGGGACTAATGACCTCAGAAGTTGAGTCCCATAGTGCTGAGAGCTATTTTTTTGTAGTAGACACGAAAAGATGTTGCATACTGCTACTTGTTGAATGTGCTCCTCACTGTATATTGTTTTTACACTGTCACTTCACATGTCAGGGATATGCTATTTACATTGAGTACTAAGATAGCTGAAATGTGCAATCGCTAGAGGTAGGCTATTTAGTTTAATGTACTTCACAGTTAAAATACAGAGGCGGACAAACGTATTCAGACACTGCGAGTAATCAGAGAAGTAAATCTTACGTTTTATAACTCAAAACATGTATCTTATTCTTTACAAATGTGTAACATTTGCAGAACAACAAGTAACAAACCACGCCTTATGTAAAAAAAGAAAAAGAAAAGAAAATCGAAATATATAACGAGGAAAAGTATTCACTCAGCAGTCAGTATTTGGTAATGCGTTCCTTACTCTGTATTACAGCCCTCAGTCTTTGTGGCATGGAGTAAACAACCCTTCTTCTTCTGTCAGTGCACACAGATGTGTCAAATTGCTCACATGTCGTTTGCGAAATCTCGTTTTCAGTTCATTCCAGATTCTTTCGATGGGTTAAGGTCCGGAGACGGCGGTAGGGTAATGAGGCCACGAGGCTTGTTGTATCGGATCCACAGTTTGACAGGTTCTGCAGTATGCTCAGGATCATTGTCTTATAGTCACTTCCAAGATCCAACTTCGCTGCACTTTACGTTTGATTTTATTTGATTATATCGAGATAGACAAATTCGTCCATGGTGCCTTCAATAAGGACAAGCTCGTCAACACCTCTGGAAGACATGCATCCCCACACCGTCACACTGCCGCCTCCATGTTTGATAGTTGCTTGCATGTTTTCTGGCTCCCACTCTGTGTTTGCTTGACGCCACACTTAACTGCGTCCATCCACGTGGCTCAAAGCAAATTTTCATTCATCACTCAACAGAATCTTGTCGCAAAAGGTCACATCCTTGTCGACAAATTCTTCTGCAAAAACCGTCCGCTTTTTTGCGTTACACTTACTGACTAACGGTTTGCGCCTTGGCACTCTGGCACTGTACTCAGCATTGTGCAGGCATCTGCGCACTGTTCTAACACTAACTTCGGTACCAACGCATTCTGCCAGTTCTGCCACTATAGCAGAGGTCGTTGTCCACGGGTAGTTCTTCACCATTCGACATATCTTCGTCTTGACTCTATTCGTGAGTTTCTGAGGACGCCCCTGTCGTGGACGTTCGACGAGAGTTTTTTCTCCTTTCCATTTCTGGACGATACCAAATATAGTTTTTCGGTTTCGGCTGACGACCTTGCCTATTTCTGCATATGATTTTTCTTCACTAATCAGCTGCGCGATAAGCCTTCGCTTTTCCACTGTCGTTTCCCTACCTTAACGGGGCATGGCGCTACGTTGTCCACGTTATCTTTCTTGACGAGACCTGTGCTTTCCTGTTGTACGAGACAGCTTCCTTGCGTGCACTGACTGCTTGCTGCCACCGAGTTGTGTCTTCAGACTGCGGTTACCTTGTGAAGCGGGGCGGTGTCTGATTACTTTTGTCCCGCGTGAGACACCCCCCTGTGATGGTAACCGTTGCAGGTAGAGGGTAAGGTGACATTCACATAGTCGACGTCTTTCGAAATATTCCCTGCATTATGGTACACACGCAGATGCGCATTCCCTGTATGCATCAGTCACAATTGACCGTGAGACACGCACGTGACCTGTGTCTGAATTCTTTAGTCGGCCTCTGTATATACTGGCTGCCTCTTCTACGGAGCACCAGGCATATTTTCTCTAGTGTTCCGGCAGATATTTGCAGATTCGTTTTTGCAACGTGTATCTGGAGTCAGTCCAAACAAATCCTGCTCATCACGTCTTTCATATGACGTACAGCGTCGACAAAAAGCGTAGGTTTGTTCCCCATTACATACAAAATTATTTTGTAAGTGTAGCTTTACTTGCCTATTCAATATACCGATCTCTAATTAGTGTAGTGCGACATTCGTTTTATCGATACGTATTAAAAGTAATACTAAAACACAGGGGGAAATTAGTAAACGAGTAGCGATTGTGCTACGTTACTGCGTGATGGTAGCAGTCAGCGTGCAGCAGGGCGATGCTGGAGTACTGGTTATTCTTCGTGTCTTACTTCCCCGTTAATGCTGCTGTTGTGGTCTTCAGTCCAAAGACTGGTTTGATGCAGCTCTCCATGCTACTCTATCCTGTGCAAGCCTCTTCGTCTCCGAGTAACTGCTGCGACGCAGTTCCTTCTGAATCTGCTTATCATTCATCTCTTTGTCTCCCTCTACGATTTTTATCCCCCTCCCCTCCCAACGCTTCACTCCAGTACTAAATAGGTGACCTCTAGATGTCTCAGAATGTGTCCTACCAACCGAAACCTTCTTCTAGTTAAGCTACGCCACAAATTTCTTCTCTCCCCAATTCTGTTCAGTACCTTCCCATTAGGCACGCGATCTACCCACCTAATCTTCAACATTCTTCTGTAGCACCCCACTTCAGAAGTTTCTGTTCTCTTCTCGTCTAAACTGTTTATCGTCCTTGCTTCACTTCCATACATGGCTGCACTCCAGACAAACAGGTTCAGAAAAGACTTTCTGACACTTGAATCTATACTCGATGTTAATAAATCTCCTCTTCTTCAGAAACGCTTTTCTTGCCTTCGTCAGTCTACATTTTATATCCTCTCTACTTCGACCATCATCAGTTATTTTGCTGCCCAAACAGCAAAGCTCATCTACTGCTTTAAGTGACTCATTTCCTGATCCAACTGTCTCAGTATCAAGTGATTTAATTCGACTATATTCCATTATCCTCTTTTTGCTTTTGTTGATGTTCATCTAACATCTTCCTTTCAAGACATTATCGATACCATTCAATTGCTCTTCCAAGTCCTTTGCTGCCTCTGACAGAATTAAAATGTCGTCGGCAAACTTCAAAGTTTTTATTTCTTCTCGTTGGACTTTAATTCCAAATCTCCATTGATACCTGCATCGTTGCACAACTGATGCCGCATGTTGAGTCTGTGTGGCAGTTCTCTGAAAGGACTATACCGTTACTCGGAAGGCCACAGTTTTACCCCTTGCAAACTCGCTCAGTTGGCTGTAGGAAGCACGAGTGCGGCTACGTGGCATGATTGCCTGCTTGCTTGACACGTTTGCACCACACTGAGCCTTCTTTCTGAGAGCATTCACTATTAAAGGGTAGACAAAGATGACGCTCTAGAAGCTATGCCAATACGGTATCTGTTGGTGGACGGCGTTGAAACCATTATCAGTGGGTCACCATTATGCTTGGCGTCCGTAAGCATTCGGTGACATAGTCCACATTTGTCGCTGTGGGAATCCCAACCAGCTTCACCCAGAGATCTGCTGCTTTTCACCGTACCTCTGTCATCCTTTCTGCAGCGATTGGGAGCTCTCCTCAACGTTTGTGTACCTACCTGATCTAGCCGCCTCGAGGCAGCTTGCCACCTGAATGATCAACTAAACCACCACTTCTTTTATGTAAACATAGTGGACACACGACTCGTAATGTTACAAGAGGGCTTCAAGGCGCATTCCAACTGGTAATCTCACACAATGAAGGGTGTCACAGGAATGATGCCTATAGTTTGCAAAAAGATCCTGATAGGTCAGATGATTAGGACATTGTCGGATGGTGACTGCATAAGTCAGCAAGAGTTCGTGCCATTGGAAATAAAGAGGGAAGATTCCCACTTTTGCAAGGAGGCTGTCTAAGGGACTAGTCTGAAAGGTACCAGTGACCAGTCGTACTCCAAGATGACTGAATGAATCTAACAATTCCAAAGCTTGATGGTGCCACTGAGCAATTAACTGGGCAACCTTAGGTCACACAGGATGAGACCAGGACCCAGTAAATTTGCCCCCCCCCCCTCCCCTCACCTCTGGCTCTTTGCTTCCCTGTCACCCCTTCTGGGAGTATGGTTTGTGCCTATGTCCGGAGATGGACGCTCGTAAATTTAACGCATTCTTCGCCTTCTCTGCTTGTCTGTCATCATCCTTCCGTTGTCCTTCTCTTTTCCTTACCTGTTCTCTTTACCTTTTTCTCCACTGCGGCGTTTGAGAACTCTCTTCTTTCCTTTCTCTTTCTTTGTTTTTCCCTTTCTCTTTCTTCCTCCCTGTGCGTGTCTGAAGGCCGACCCACGCATTTTCGTGCATAGCCGGTGACAGGGTAACGCGTAATTCCACGCCCCGGGTAGACAGGTAGGACACGTACGTACCCCCTGGTAACGGCCAGGCCCAGGGAGGGGTGATACCCGAGCTGATACCTTCCGAAAGTGCCGATTGGTCCCTCCGTCCGTTTGTCGGGAGGTGTGATCAATCACCTAAGGCGGGAGTGGCCTCAGAGAGGGCCCCCACAAGGGAGGGGCGCGCCATCAGAGACGCCGGTAATCATGGGGGATTCTTCCACAATGGTTTCCTCACCTTGCACTATGTCTGCTCACAAGCGTAAGTTCACGGAGTCTCAGCCACAGACAGTTCTTCCATCGTTGCCACAGTTCCTTGTTGTTTCTCGGCCTGACGAAGGTCACGACTTCTCCACGGTCAACCCTTTCATTATTCAGAAAGGTGTCGACGCAATTGCAGGTCCTGTAAAGTCTTGTTCCAGATTACAGAATGGCACCTTGTTGTTAGAAACAGTCAGTGTCCTCCAGGCACAAAAATTGCTGCGTACTTAACTGCTCCACACCTTCCCTGTCCAGGTTGAAGTGCACCGCACTTTAAATTCTTCACGTGGAGTCGTTTATACACGCTCCCTCGAAGGATTGTCTGACGAAGAAATTCAGCACTACCTGTCTGAACAGGGCGCAACGGCTGTTCATAGAGTTATGAAAAGGGTTGACACGAACATCATTTCAACCCGC
Organism: Schistocerca serialis cubense; assembly: GCF_023864345.2. NCBI lineage: Eukaryota > Metazoa > Arthropoda > Insecta > Orthoptera > Acrididae > Schistocerca > Schistocerca serialis. Next base: position 1,011,093,107 of record NC_064640.1, read on the forward strand.
ACTGTCTTCTTGACTTTGACAAAGTTCAACTCCCATCGAAAATCAAAGCAGGCTATGAGATAATTTACGTTCGCCCTTACGTCCCAAACCCTACGCGTTGCTATCGGTGTCAGCGGTTCAATCACACCAGCCAGTCCTGTTCCAATCCGGCCAAATGTGTTACATGTGGCAAGGATGCCCATGAGGGTGCTTGTCCACCTCCATTCCCTCGCTGCATCAACTGTATGGGTGACCACGCTGCTTCCTCTCGAGATTGCCCCGATTTTAAAGACGAAAAGCTCATCCAGGAAATCAGAGTGAAGGAAAAGGTGTCGACCTTTGCTGCTCGAAAATTATTCGCCAGTCGACAGCCCACCGCGCCTCAGACAGGAAAATACAGCACTGTCCTTGCTTCTCCTCGGCCAACAAAGGAGGCGGCCACGCATACTTGTGACCTCACCTTTAGTGCCACGGTCGTGAGATCGGCCAGCGCAAAGATCGCCCGTTCAACCTCACCACATTCGCCAGCCCACTCTATGGCTCACCCTTCATCGGGTTCTGCTAAATCTCGAGCCCAAAAGTCAGACACTAAGATTTCGTAAAAAGAGCATACTCGTGAAGATTTTTTACGTACCGCAACTTCACAACCATCGGTTCCTCCTCCATCTAAACATCATATTTCCAAGAAGGCTACTAAGAAACCCAGTTCATCTCCTTCTTCGCCAAGGCGTGTCCCATTTACAGCACCACCTGGCGGAAATCGCCCTCGGCCGTCTTGTGTGTCGCCGAGGCGCACTGCTGGTGGCCGATCAACCGGCCGATCGCTGGTGGCAGGAGCTGCTTCAGAACAACCTATGGATCGGGATCTTCTGCCCTCGGCTGAATGCCATTCCATGCTGTCGGTAGCAAGCTCTGAGCAGTCGATGAGTTGACAGCAACCTTGATCACATTCCTCCATTTTCTGTTCACACTATGTCCATTATCCACTGGAATATCCGTGGCATTCGAGCCAATCGGGATGAATTGTCGATCCTCTTCCGTTCCTACTCGCCGGTCATCTTCTGTCTTCAGGAAACAAAGCTGCGTCCCCATGATCACTTTGTTCTCCCCCATTTTCAGTCCGTCCGATTTGATCTCCCCTCTGTTGAAGGCACTCCAGCACATGGAGGACTCATGATTCTTCTCCATGATACTCTCCCTTATCACCCAATCCACTTAAACACTTCCTTCCAAGCTGTCGCTGTCCATCTTTTCCTTTCTGGATATACCTTTTCTCTTTGTACTGTATACATTCCATCGTCCACACCAATGGCACGAGCTGATCTCCTTCATCTTCTTGGTCAGCTTCCACCCCCCTATTTGCTGGTTGGGGACTTCAATGCCCACCACCCGCTTTGGGGATCTCCACATCCTTGTCCACGTGGCTCACTATTGCTAGACGTCTTCCACCAAGCGGATCTAGTTTCCCTCAACACTGGGGTCCCTACATTTTTGTCTGCCTCGACGACAAATTTCTCTCACTTGGACCTTTTGGTCGGTACTGTTCCGCTAGCTCGGCGCTTCGAATGGTTCGCCCTTGACGATATACACTCGAGTGACCACTTTCCATGTGTCCTTAGACTGCAGCCTCAACTGCCATATATGCGCCCACGACGCTAGAAGTTTGCCCAAGCCGATTGGACACTTTTTTCGTCTCTAGCGACATTCGATGACCCTCACTTTCCCAGCGTCGACGATGAGGTCACACATATTACCGACGTTATTCTTACAGCTGCGGAACGTTCAATACCACGCACCTCCGAATTGCCCCGGCGCCCCCCAGTTCCTTGGTGGAACGAGGCGTGCCGTGACGCAATACGTGAGCGGCGGCGTGCTCTTCGCGTTTTCCGCCACAATCCTACTTTGGCCAACTGTATCCGCTATAAGCAGTTCCGTGCGCGATGCCGTCGCGTCATCCGCGATAGCAAGAAGGCAAGCTGCAAATTCTTTATTAGCTCATTTAACACCTTCACTCCCTCCTCGGAAGTTTGGAGTCGGCTTCGACGGTTATCAGGCGCGCCTAGCTTCTCCCTGGTCTCTGGGCTCACTGTCGCGCATGATACATTAGTGGACCCCGTCGCAATTTCTAACTCATTGGGTCAGCACTTTGCTGAGATTTCGAGCTCTTCAAATTACCCGCCAGCGTTTCTCCCGAAGAAACGTGCAGTGGAAGTGCGACCTCTTGCTTTCTCCTCTCAAAATCGCGAAAGCTACAATACTGTTTTCTCCATGCGGGAACTCCAACATGCACTCTCTTCTTCTCGCTCCTCCGCCCCAGGACCGGATGGTATCCACGTCCAAATGTTGCTGCATTTACCAACCCATAGTCTGCGTTACCTCCTTCGCCTTTATAATCGAATTGGGACTGACAGTACTTTTCCCAGACGATGGCGGGAAGCTATCGTCGTTCCAGTTCCGAAACCTGGGAAGGACAAACATCTCCCCTCTAACTATCGCCCCATTTCTCTCACGAGTAGTGTATGTAAGGTTTTGGATCGTATGGTGAATTACCGTTTTGCTTGGTGGCTGGAGTCCCGAAGTCTTTTAACACCTGCCCAATGCGGATTCCGAAAGCATCGTTCTTCAGATGACCATCTTGTTGCTCTCTCCACTTATATCATGAACAATTTTCTCCGGAAACACCAAACAGTAGCAATATTTTTTTATCTCGAGAGAGCATACGATACCTGTTAGAGGACAGGCATCCTCCACACACTGTTCTCTTGGGGCTTTCGGGGTCGGCTGCCCCTTTTTCTTCGCGAATTTATGACAGAGTGCACATTTAGAGTGCAGGTGAACACTACTCTCTCCCGTACTTTCTCCCAAGAAAACGGGGTACCCCAGGGCTCCGTGCTGAGTGTTGTACTGTTTGCCATTGCCATAAATCCAATTATGGATTGTCTCCTTCCTGATGTCTCGGGCTCCCTCTTTGTGGACGATTTTGCGATCTACTACAGCTCTTAACGGTCCAGCCTTCTTGAACGACGTCTTCAAGGATGTCTCGATCGCCTCCACTCTTAGAGCATCGAAACCGGCTTCCGTTTTTCTACCAGTAAGGAGTTTCTTCCACCTTCCTTACATATAGGACCTATAAACCTTCCGTTTTCGGACGTCGCTAAATTCTTGGGTCTTATGTTTGGCAGAAAACTGTGCTGGTCCTCCCACGTTTCCTATCTTTCGGCTCGCTGTCTGCGATCCCTTAACACCCTCCGTGTCCTGAATGGTACCTCCTGGGGAGCGGACCGAGTGGTCCTCCTCCGCCTCTATCGCGCCTTAGTGCGCTCGAAATCGGACTATGGAAGCATCGCTTACTCCTCTGCTCGGCCGTCTATTCTTCGGCGTCTCGACTCTATCCACCACCGTGGATTACGTTTAGTATCTGGAGCTTTCTACACCAGCCCTGTGGAAAGCCTTTATGCTGAGTCTGCTGAACCTCCGCTGTCCAATCGGCGAGCAGTCCTTCTGAGTCGTTATGCTAGCCATCTGTCTTCCATGCCTGCTAATCCAGCCCATGACATTTTTTTCGACGCCTCCTTTGATGTAGGGTATGCAGGCCGGCCCTCCTCCCTACTACCACCGGGAGTCCGCTTCCGTCAACTGCTCCATTCTCTTTCCTTCCGCTTTCCTAAAACCTTCTTGACAACTTGGGGTACAGTACCGCCTTGGCTCCGTCCCCGGATCTGCCTGCTCCGTGACCTTTGTCAGTTTCCCAAGGATGGTACCCCTTCACTTGTTTATCGTCGGGCATTTTCTGCTCTATGTGCACAAATGACGGAAGCCACATTTATTTACACTGATAGCTCAAAAACATCGTTTGGTGTAGGGAGTGCCTATATTGTTGGCGACACCCCTAATCAATTTCGGCTTTCCGACCAGTGTTCGGTGTATACTGCGGAGCCTTACGCTGTTCTCCAGGCTGTCCACTACATCCGCCGCCATCAGCGGATACAGTATGTTATCTGCTCAGATTCTCTCAGCTCTCTCCTCAGTCTCCAAGCTCTTTACCCTGTCCACCCTCTGGTACACCGGATTCAGGACTGTCTGCGCTTGCTCCACCTCTGGCTCCCGGGACACGTTGGTATATGTGGAAATGAGGCGGCCGATATGGCGGCCAAGGCTGCAGTCTCTCTTCTTCGGCCAGCTATTCAATCGATTCCCTTCGCCGATCTACGGAGCGTTTTAAGTCGTCGTGTTGTTCTTTTATGGCACGCACGTTGGTCGACACTTCCCCATAATAAATTGCGGGACGTGAAAGCTCTTCCTTGTGCTTGGACCTCTTCCTCCCGAACGCGTCGTCGGGAGGAGGTAATTTTAACTCGACTCCGGATAGGGCACTGTCTTTTTAGCCATCGACATCTTTTAAGCGGCGAACCTCCCCCACTCTGTCCCCACTGCTCTCAGCTGTGGACGGTAAGACACCTTTTAATTGAGTGCCCCTATTTTACTCCGTTAGGCGCCCGTCTACAGCTGTCGCCAGATATATCCTCAATTTTAGCAGATGACACGCGCTCGGCCGATCGCGTTCTCGACTTTATTAGTGCCAGTGAAATGACGTCAGTCATTTGAAGCTTTTTTTGGGGACAACCAACCCCTTTCTGTAGTTGATTTTTAAGCCTTCCTTCTGCTTTTAGTTTCTCCAATTTTTTGAGTTTCGTTCCCATTGCTGCTGGTTTCCATTTTCGGTTTTTTACTGTTTCCTAAGTCACGGACCGGGCGCTAATGACCATAGAAGTTTTGCGCCCTAAAGCCAAAACAAAAAAAAAAAAGAGTTACGAGGCCCCTGTGTGCGGCAGGAGGGGGGAGCGGGTAGAGGAAGGATCGGAGGCAAGAAACCGTGATAGAAATCCACTAATGTTTGTCTGCAGTGTTTGGCAACGATGCAGCTGATGGGAGTACTGTTGAGTAATGGGTAAAGAGAGTTAAAGCACCAGGTAGTCCAGAATCTGGGCTGCATTATCAGGTATGTTCAGAATGTTTTGTCACATCCACTGTTCCCGACGTGGTGACTCGCATTGATACTACTATTCCTGCAGACCGAGGCATCACAACTTGGGGAGTATTGCAAGTGCGTCTGCAATGATTGAGACTCCTGGTTGTTCAGAGGTGTGCTCAAGATGGGTTCCACGATTGCTTACAACAGACCACAAGATTCAAAGAAAAGTCATTGTATTAATGCAGTCAAAATGTGGCTACGAGAACAGAGCAAGAGCTTTTTACCAACAGTGAATACATGTTCTAACACAACGCTTTTGTAAGGACATAAAATGCTTTGGAGGCTATGTCGAAAATGAATGTATGTAAAAGGTATGTTTAATCACATTATCATCACACCCTGGTTCTTAAGAATAAATACGTTATGACAGGAAAAAGAGGCGCCTTATTTACTGAACTATTCTTGTAGACCACAGAAACACCCTGCGGAGGGCGGGCATTTCTTGCAGTACATATAGAATTTTCCAATACCTGAGTGTCCACGCAGTAACGGGTGTAATCTACGTCTGCTAATCTTTGCTCTCTGCAGCACGAGGTAACGAATGTATTGAAGAAAGTACCACCAAATAGAGAACGGCGAACCTTCATTCGTTAATGTTACGCTTCACAAAGGGAAACATTCCGTTTTCGGTACAAACGCCTTTGTAAATTAAGGTGCTGCAAAATAAAAAAAAACAAGGGGAAAGGGCCGAAAGGAGTGGGTGGCATGATGAGGGAGAGCCGAGGGCCGCAGTACTTAAAATCCCATTAGAGGCGCTCGCCAATGGCGGCGCTCCCCACTCAGCAGCTGCATATCGAAAGAGAGAGACCAATCGATAGTAGTTCTGGTGTCGTGTGAATGCAGCCGCCACTGTAATAGCGTGTCATTCCCACCGTCGTACGTAAGTTTCATGTCGCCACTCATTATTTTACAACCAGTGTATACATTCCGTGAACTATAAGAGTGATTGTGATTGATTTGTATAGAAAATGCAAGGACCATTCACGTTTTTACGACGACTAGAGCTGCGTAATTTTACTAATGATGCGATTTTAACAGACTGTGTAAATTTCTTTTAATTATTTTTTTAGATTCCTTATTTGCTGTAGTGGGTCTTTATCAGAAATTGTAATGGTCGAATGTTGACGCCTTAACACTTATTGCAGTGTAATCGATAGCTGTTTTTATCGATATGAAATACATAATTCGTGTTTCACTATTTGTTTTTTGATCGAACAAAATCACACTGCTGCGCTTATCCGTGCCCTCAAAATTATAAACTGGTCGTCTCTGTCCATGTCAGGACGTATGTGTGTCATCACTCGACCTAGCGAAAGCATTCATACTCCAGGGATGACAAATTAAAAATTCTGTTTCTGTTTAACAATTGCTCTCCAGTGTTTCATCTAATCAAAATCACTTTTTGAGTTCAAAATGTTCAAATGTGTGTGAAATCTTATGGGACTTAACTGCTAAGGTCATCAGTCCCTAAGTTTACACACTACTTAAACTAAATTATCCTAAGGACAAACACACACACCCATGTCCGAGGGGCGACTCGAACTTCCGCCGGGACCTACCACACAGTCCACGACTGCAGCGCCTTAGACCGCCCGGCCATACTTTTTGACAATGCCGGCCGCGGTGGTCTAGCGGTTCTAGGCGCTCAGTCCGGAACCGCGCGACTGCTACGGTCGCAGGTTCGAATCCTGCCTCGGGCATGGATGTGTGTGATGTCCTTAGGTTAGTTAGGTTTAAGTAGTTCTAAGTTCTAGGGGACTGATGACCACAGATGTTAAGTCCCATAGTGCTCAGAGCCAATTTTTTTTTTTTTGAGAATGTGGTCGTAATAGGCAGATCACACGCCAGTCCAGCCTATTCTCAGATGTATGTAAACGGTTCAGTAAGGCTCCGTGATCATAGAAGAAGCTGTCTCACTACGTTAGACGCGTCGTTTACCTGGGGCTCCCAAAGCCGGATTTCGTAAACTGATTTCGCAATACCGCTTCTGCATGGTCATGTAAACACTTCAAAATAGATTCTGGAAATCCGCTTCTAGTTTCCGGTATTCCAATTCCGCAGTGGATTTTTGCCACCATCTAAACCCAACCGGTGTGGAACGTGCATGGGATGTCAGGTTTCGTCTTGGTTTCAAAAATTTTCGTCTAATACGGACGGAGTGGCTTTTTGTACAGTGAGGGATAAGTTGAAATATTAGACTGTTACACCTCGTCTAATTAAAGATAAGTATGATTGTGCTGACAAAATCGGAAACTGTAACAGCTATTTTTCAAGCACCACGTTTCACTGGGCCAGCAAATCAGCTTCGCGCCTCTACATGTAAACACGACAGTCAAAAACGGTTTCGGAAATTCGGTTTTCGTCTTTCGGAAGATGTGTCGCATATAAAAGTACTGTGAGATAACGAAGCATCGTAGCTAACTTTTTCAAATTAGCATCTTCATGGCATACCTACTCACTTATTTTCTTCACCTTTGACTTGATAGTAACATTACTGGCTATTTCATAGCTGCTTCAGTGTTCAAGTATTTGTTCCTCTTCAGTTCTATCCTTCACTGAGGAAATGGTACATGGTACACTATGGGTATTTTCCCCATGAATGTGGAAGTACTACTTAACTTCCTATTTCAGCCTAAGGAAAACGAATTTCTACAACATATTTCGTTCACATTAGAGGTGTGGGATTTATAGTTCATGTCCAGGCTTCTTCATTTAACTTTCAACGGTTTTCGTGAAAAAGTTCAGCGGAGTATAGAGTAAGTTCATTGATACGGCCTAGTTCTCATGGCTACTCGCCGTTTGGTCTTCAACCAGACTGCTAGAAAAGGCAGAAGTAGGCATAAGAACACAGTTCGCAACACCTGAAGACAAGTGGGCCGGTTGTCGAAAAATTGGATACAATACTGTAATAAACAGGTCGGCTGAAGACCAGAAAACACACCATTAACAGGACACTGTGGTCACTGGAATTACGACGCCTTATCATCAACACTGGCGTATAACGTTATATAAACTGCGAATCGGGAAATGGACAGTTCACTCTCTAATTTGTCAGCACATTCACATATTATTTCTGAAGCAATGCTCTCTGATAATGATTGACGTCGTCGTTTAATAGTGCCCCAACTCGTAGAGTGCAATGTAGAGTGAAACATCTAAAATGAAATCATTGTACCAGTTCAGGATGTGCAAGCATTTATTCTCAGTTAATTAAATTCTCTTTAATATTCTCTGTATTTGAAGATTATTCTTAATGTAATCAAGACGAAGGAACATAATTAATACCAAAGGTGCTAAATGAAATAACAATTCATTCTGAAATAACAGTTTGCTTCTAATCTATGTAGTTCAGGTTCAAAATTTAATTTTAGGTCTTTCTCTCAAGTTGCACATACGCAATAGACGAACTATACGGAAGACACAGTGAAGCTGTGTCAAGACCCAACAATTACAAACTTTGATTGTAGCGTCAGTCCCTTCCTGACCACCCACTGTTAACATGTTACTGATTTTATAAGCAAATTCAGTATTTTACACTTTATATTATAATCACTTTTAAAATTGAGATGCTTGTCTACTTTAGGTTAGTATGCTAAAGTTAAGCAGAGAAAAAAATATTTCTAACAGTCAGTAGATGGCTACTGTGATTAACTGCATAAACACAGTGCACATAAAAAATCCATTTTGCCGATAATCATCTAAAAGAAATTTGTCGTGCCTATATGTCTGTATCACTTGAACACTGTAAGTAACATGGACCTGATGACCAAAAATCGAAAGATGCGACGGGATGTTCTGTTTAATGTACATCTCGACAGAACGTATATCACTATAGCATTGAAGGCGGTGTTGACTCGACCAGCGTTTCCAACAAATGCCCTTAAAATCACTACATCTAAGCAACAGATCTTTAAGATATTTAGCCGGCCAGAGTGGCCTAGCGGTTCTAAGCGCTTCAGTCTGGAACCGTGCGGCCGCTACGGTCGCAGGTTCGAATCCTGCCTCGGGCATGGATGTGTGTGATGTCCTTCGGATAGTTAGGTTTAAGTAGTTCTCAGATCTAGGGGACTGATGATCTCAGATCCATTTGAACCATTTTTTAAGATATTTATCATTTACTTCCGGTGTAAATTGAAAATCCCACACATTGGTATATTCTACATCAGCATTAGCAAGGAGGAAAACACTAACTGACCCATCCCTATGGCGGCAAGAAACCTCGTTACCTTGCTTATTAAGTAACCACCTTTCTACTTACAAAGAAGACATACAGCTCATTGTCGCAATATGCAGTGTGCTGAAATAATATCAAAAGTTTCTGTTAACCAATCATGAGTTTCGATTGTACTTGGATGGACATTACGGGTGGATTTATCAAACGCAACTAAAGGTGTAGATCTCAATGCGGAATCATCCTGGACGCCATAGACATCAGAAAAAGCAGATGAATGCGCCACCGAGCAAAACACCACAAAAAGACAGACAAGAGCGACATTTCAACTAAAGTACGCTTACATATGAGCACACACGACAAGAACTTACGATTACTCTCGAAGTACTAAGGTGGGCCGCGCGGGATTAGCCGAGCGGTCTTAGGCGCTTCAGTCACGGACTGTGAGGCTGGTCCCGGAGGAGGTTCGAGTCCTCCCTCGGGCATGGGTGTGTGTGTTTGTCCTTAGGATAATTTAGGTTAAGTAGTGTGTAAGCTTAGGGACTGATTACCTTCGCAGTTAAGTCCCATAAGATTTCACACACATTTTCACACTACGGCGGAACTAAGGAGTAAACACGACCGACCGCTGTCGCTGTTCAAGCGGAACTAAATCATTAGAGACGTAGCTCAAGCTCAGATTGTGTCAAGGATCCGGAAGGAAATAGGTCTTGTCCTTTCAGAGGAATCGTCTCGGAATTTCGCTGGAACGATTTAATGAAATCACGGAAAATGTATATCTGGATGGCCGGATGTGGATTTGAAGGAACGTCGTCCTGAATACGAGTCCAGTGTGCTAACCACTGTGACACATCACTCAGTACCGTATCCATGACAATCACGATATCTTGTGTGAAGAGTGCGAGTTGAGTTGTGCAATATCGGTGTTTTGGCAACCCACGCTGATTTCCATGGAGAAAGGCATTTTGTTCTGGGTAGGTCATAATCTTTCGACTTAAAATATGTTCTACGAACTTCTTAAAACTAGATGCGAGTAACACAGTGTGACGCCCGCCCGATTAGCCGTGCGGTATAACTCTCTGCTTTCCGGGCGGGAAGGCGTGCCGGTCCCCGGCACGAATCCGCCCGGCGGATTAGTGTCGTGGACCGGTGTGCCGGCCAGCCTGTAGATGGTTTTTAAGGCGGTTTTCCATCTGCCTCGGCGAATGCAGGCTGGTTCCCCTTATTTCGCCTCAGTTACACTAAGTCGGTGATTGCTGCGCAAACACTTTCTCCACGTACACGTACACGATAATTACTCTACCTAGCATACATTGGGGTAACACTCGTCTGGTGTGAGACGTTCCCGGGGGAGATCCACTGGGGGCCGAATCGCACAATAACCCTGGGTTCGGTGTGGGGCGGCGGTGGGGTGAGTGGACTGCTGTGGCCTGTTGTGGGGTTGTGCACCACTGAGGGCTACGGCGGGACGAAGCCTCTGCGTCGTTTCTAGGTCCCCAGTATTTATGTAAAACCTTTTAAACCTTTTTAAATAACACAAACATTATTAACATTCTGTATATTTATTCTTCACGTCTATGTATTTATTACTCAACATAGTCACCCAGGCGATGAACATTTTTCTTCCAAAAAGAGACTACTTTCTTGATACCGTCACTGTAGTGCGTTTGGCTTTGGCGACGGAGCCACAACCTCAGCTCTGCTTGCTCCATTACTCTCAAAGAGAAATCTTCGAAGGTGAAGTTTTGGAAACAGATGAAAATCGAATAGGGCCAAGTCGGGACTGCATTGATATGGTTCAAATCTCCAATCTTCCATCAGACAAACAAAGGCAATGAGACAATTAGTTACAAGGTTTAAAGTTACAATCTCCAATTAACTTTTTTCAAGTATTTACAACATTTATATATTTACTTTAAAATCAATCCTCGTCATATTCCATGCGATAATGGCTCAAAGCCAATGTATTTACACTATACGGAAGTACACGGCGTTTATCGTCCTATGCTAATAAAGCCAGTTTGAGTTCTTTAATACTATAAACAACAAGTTGCTTGCAGTGCATGCATTGAATTACATGCTGCACAGTGGTTTTTATTTCCGAATCCAATACACGTTTGTGAAAGTTATGATCTACCGTAAGCAGCTTGTACGCAGCAAATTATTCCAAGTTTTTTACTTCTTCCATGCATTGCTTGCATTGAATTACATGCTGTACAGTGGCTTTTATGTCCGAATCCAATACACATTTATGAAAGCCATCATTTACCGCAAGAAGCTTGCAGGTAGCAAATTATTCCGAGTTTTTACTCCTTCCAGTGAAGTAAGCGATTTTGTAGTGTCTTGCCGTGTTGCCTTGAGGAGAGAAGTCCTCCACTGTCTCACATTAGCACAACTGTCGCTGGGCACTGGGGCAGCGTGGGCAGGCTACCGGTGTACGATTTCGTTCTACACACTCCCTATGAATCTAAACAAACAGTATTAAATTTTATTCGATCTTTTTCAAACTCCGTATTCAGACTTTTGTTGATAATAAAACTTTACTGCGGAAACCTCAGTTATCTTCCATACTTTCCGAGATAAAATTTTTTACTTAAAACCATAAAAACTCTTCTATTAAAAAACAGAGCTAGAGGTTGTAATGTATTCATTAACAATCTCATTTAAAATTACCAGTGTAACTAAAAAGATTAGTTCATATAAATTAGTTTTCCAGATTGTTTTGCTTTTATTACAACAGATTTATGACGTAATAGTAACCATTTCTGAAATAACGAAACAAGGAAATGACTGACATTAGCTGTTAGTGACCAATGTTTTTTAACCGATAGGGCAGTTGACAATTTTCGCCGGATCGGGAACTGAACCCGGGTCTCTTACTTACGAGGCAAATGCGCTCTCTGCTGCGTCATGCGAGCCCAGTTGTCATCGTAACAGCACGGTCTACCCTAGCATGCCACCTGTCAGATCAAAATTGTCAACTTATATAATGCCCCTTGCTCATTATCCTCGTCATTTGCAGCATTTCGCCAGTTCCCGTAAGAGTTCCCACATGTCCAAAAGAACAGACTCATTTTGATCCCACAGCCATTATGAATCAAGACACAAAGAACTGACTGCCATTAGCTGCTAGACGCATTGATTTAAATCAATGGGGAAAGTCGAAAATCTGTGCTGGACTAGGATTCAAAACCATGTCTCACGCTTATTAGGTAGATATGCTGATCACTGCACAGTGATGATCACAACTGCACAGACCTCGCTAGCACATCTCTTGTCAGACACAAATTCTCACCTTATCCACACACTACTGACGTAGTAAGATAATGAGCAAGGGGCACATCAGTAGAGGGCGGATACGTTGAGAATTTGGGTCTGAAAGGATGCGTTCTAGGGTAGTTCGTGTAGCTGCGATGACATCTGTGCATGGATGGTGCACTGGTCAGCAGCCGGTCGGTGTGGCCGAGCGGTTCTAGGCGCTTCAATCTGGAACCGCGTGACCGCTACGGTCGCATGTTCGAATCCTGTCTCGGGCATGGATGTGTGTGATGTCTTTAGGTTAGTTATGTTTAAGTAGTTCTAAGTTCCAGGAGACTGATGACCACAGATGTTAAGTCCCATAGTGCTCAGAGCCATTTGAACAATTTTTTTGCACTGGTCAGCGCATCTGACTAGTAAGCAGGAGACTCGATACGAATCCAAAAATTTTCAACTTCCCACATTGATTTAAATATCAGTGCCCGCTAGCAGCTAATGTCAGTCATTTCTTTGAGTTTTTATTCATAATAGCTCCATGATCAAAATGCGTCTGTTCTTCCAGATACGTATGAAAGAACAGAAACCACAAATACTTTTAAAATTATTTTTTAATTATGTTTTGTTGTGTGAAGATTGTGGAGAGTCTGGGAGAGTGGACTTGCATAAAGTTTGGATGTTTCATTTTATTAAAAACTGTGTAAAAGGTACGTGTGGGGAAATTCTTCTGTAATCATGGATCATATGATGTATGTCCTACTATGCATGTCTTTGTATAAAAGCAATCAGAAGAAAAGTTAGGTGCTAAATCAATTAGTTTTTCATTTCTAGGGATAATTAGTATTTTCCTTTATTGAAATTAAATTTGGTTTTGTAAATTTAGAGTTTCTTTCAAAATTGCTTTCTGTTATTCTTCTGGATGACTTACGGATTACCATGATTATTTTAGAGCTGGAGATGTGGCGATTTGATGCCTAAATCACCATCCAGTAGCAATTAAGCGGTTCCCAGGCTTCGTATAGGGCTTGGTGTTATATCTCTATCTCTGGAGTCGCCTGGGAATCATCTTACTGTAAGGTCAATGTGAAACCGTGCCACACAACTTTTTTTAACATGAGGAAAATCCTACGTTTTGACGGTTCTTTTATTGTGATTGTAAAGCGGCTGTTAAACTTTTTAGATTAAGTTTGGATTTTTGAAAGTAACTTAGTCTGGAAGTTATTTGCGTGTGAACTTTCTGGGCGCACTTGAAACTCCACGTGTAGTGTTTCGTGAACATCTCGAGACATTATGGCAAGCACTTCTTTCTAAGAAGCCTAATTAATGACTTGATGTAGTAATTCGCGAATAGCTATGGGTTAGTGACTATACAGCGCGTGAAAATCATTTGGATCACGCTGGTGAAATTTTGACTGCTTTCGTGTGAAAACTTTGTAGAGTAAATAGTAATTAATTTGAACCAATAATAGTTTTGGCAGCAAATACAGATTTGATAGCTATCAATAACATGTTTAGGAGGCAATAATGCCTAATTCGTTTTACTCTGAAGCATTTTACGCAAGTTATTTAGAATCCCGAACGCCCGATAATTTTTTGAACTTACGGATTCTGCCTCCAGCGTTCAGTTATGTGACATTTTTTGGTAGCTGTTTACTTGGTGTTTCTTTAGCGTTGGTTTCCTTCGACTGAGTATCAACCAACGTAGAGTGCTGGGAACAACAACAAGAGGCTTACAGAGGTAGGTGGACTAAACTATTGTCGCAGGTGGCGAGAAGTTATAACCGGCCCTGCCGCAAGTTTCTGATGAAATTTCTTTATTAAACAATTATTTTAGGTCCACAGAGCATGATCAGGTTGCTGTATACTAAAGGAAACAATATATAAACAGAACTGTCTCTATCCTGCTTGTTTACGAAAACGCTCGCGTAATAAAATGTCACATACTTCCGTAAAACATTTAGATCATAGGAAGCAGTATAAAGCCATTGTTGTCAAATATTAAAATCCGTGAATTAGTCACTGGAAATAAAACTACGACTTGAAATAATAGAGTCTATGTCAAAATGTATCATGAAAAACTTAGCTACATCTCATTCATACAGAGATACCTACTATCAACTACACTGTGCAATACAGTTAAACCGTCACTTTTTCAGAATCCCATATTGTCTCCCATAGCGACGCAGAAATTTGAACTTTGGCTCAAAGGTGCCCTCAACCTTGTTGTGTAATGACCCAAAAGCGTGGCGCCCTGCGACTTACTCTCGGCCTCGGCGACACTTCAAACATCAAGCTGTCGACACACGCGGAGAAAAGGCGGGAGTGGGAGCGGAAATGATATGACATTGGTACCAAGTTTCACCAGAATTCTGCCCATCTATGACGCCTCTGCGATGGAGGCCAGAACCAGACGACCAGCACTGAAATCACACGGTTTTCTTAGGTGTGGCTGCCACTCAGAATCGACACGAAAAGCCTTGGTGGGGGAGGGAGGGGGAGGGCATAAAGGGCCTCAACGAAGCCACCCCATTCCTTCTGGCACTGATTCCCACACTTTCAATCGTTGAAAAAGGCAGTTTACAGTAAGTGTGATGAGCATGAGCAAGACGTTGTTGCAACATTTGACACTGCTGACACCCTACTCTAAGGACATCTTGGGCCTGAATGCCCATCAAACGTGATCTGGCCCCATTGGACTGCAACGCGACTGCAAAGTTTGATCTGGTGTACAGAACAGAATGACTAGACACCATCCAAAACCACCTGACGAAATTTGGACGTGATCCGAAGCAGCCAAGGCTGCCTGTGCTCCTTATGTCGTCCTACTTCGTGCGTTCGTGTGACGTGATCACAGGACAGTGCGACAGTGACACATGCATGAATATAACGGCAAAGGGTTCCTCTGAGACCAAACGCTTCGGCAACACCCACCGTGCCACCCACCCACTCACGTTGGTTGGGCGCTTTAAAAATGTGCCCATACAAAGACAAGCTCTGGTCTAGTCCTAGGAGCGTGCAGGCAGGCTACGATGCTACGAGGGGTTGGAGGGGTGTCAAGGGTAGTCTGACTGTAGGCGCCTAGGGTTCTGTCAGGACTCCTGTCTATACAGGTACATTTTTAAAGTGTTTAATAAAGGTGAATGGGTCTACCGAGGGTGTTACCAAACAGAGAGGCCTTAAAGGGACCCTTTGCTGTTTTATTCACATGTGTGGCAATGTCGCAACCCCCTGTGAACATGCGACAGGAGGGTGTGAAACAGACTGGCTTAAAAAGCGTCAGCACACTTCGCTGCTTCACAACTTTCAGATTTGGTCGAACGGTAGAGAGTGGTTCCTGATGGTTCCGCTGTGTACACCAGGGCAAAAATTACACACCAAATGGATGCGATCATTTTAAATTTGGTTGCAGCCCCACAGTGTCCTTAGGGAAGGTTCGAATCGTCCGAAGGGCGTCGGCAGTGTTAAAGGCTGTTAAGAAAGTCGTCTTGTTGCTCACCGCACTGTGAGGTGTCTTTTCGACTGTGAAAAGTGTGGGAATCAACGACTGAAAGGAAGAGGTAGTTAGTTACAACATTCGCTGACTCTTGGCGTCTCGATTCTGAGCGACAGTGTGCCTGAAATGTCTTCTTCGGCTATCCATAAGAAAATCGCGTCGTTTCCACGCTGGGTGTCTTGGTTCTTACCTCCATCTCAGAGGTGTCAAAAGAGAGAGTGAAATGTAATAGGGGATGGGTGTGACGACCTTCCCATCGAGTGACACTTACACGATGGCGTTAAGCAGGATATAGGTGAAATTTGGTGCCAATGTAATATCATTAACCCACCTTAAATCGCACATGAACTTCTCAGTTCTGACCTTTTTTCGCATGTGTCGAGTCTTTGCTGTTTGAAGTATCGCTGAGTTCGAAAGTGACGTCGCAGGGCCTCACACTTTTGCACCATTACAAACGAAGGTTGTAGGCACCTTCGAGCCAAATTTCAGTCTTCAGTGTCGCAATGGGAGACAGTAACTGGGTTTCTCAAAAGTGATCCTTTCATTTTGTTGTGCAGTGTACTAACATAAATTACATCGTCAGTCATAAAAATGTGCCAAGAATGCACGCTTAAATATTATTTTAACAATCAATATTAACCTTACGAATGGAAGCAGTCGAAATACTACCGAATGCACAGCAGATTACTGTTTAGCAACTGCACCGAAGACGATATAGAGGTCTGCATACATAGATAGCTCCAGTGTGATTCCAGAGACAAGTATCTTACGACTATGTATGTTTTGTGCCATATATTACTATGAGTATATATGACAGCCATAACATTTTAACATACTATACATTTTATGTAGTCCGTTACATTATTCTCTGTGTATTATCGTTATTTCCAGTGGCTAATCCACTGATTTTATTATTTGACATTAATGACTTATGCTGCCTAGTATGATGCTGTAAATGTTTCACGTGAGTTGTTGTGGTGGTCTTCAGTCCGAAGACTGGTTTGATGCAGCTCTCCATGCTACTCTATGTTGTGTAAGCCACCACATCTCCGAATAACTACTACAACCTACATCGTTTTGAACCTGCTTACTGTACTCAGCTCTGCTCTCCCTCTAAAGCTCTTACCCCTCCCACTGGACTCGCATTCGGGAGGACGACGGTTCAATCCCGCGTCCGGCAATCCTGATTTAGGTTTTCCGTGATTTCCCTAAATCACTCCAGGCAAATGCCGGGATGGTTCCTCTGAAAGGGCACGGCCGACTTCCTTCCCCATCCTTCCCTAATCCGATGAGACCGATGACCACGCTGTCTGGTCTCCTTCCCCAAACAACCAACCAACCATCTTACCCCTCCCATTCCTCAGCCAAACTCCCCTCAATTACTAAACTGGTAATCCCTTCATGTCAAAGAATGTTTCCTGTCAACTGAGCTCTTCTTTTAATCAAGTTGTGCCACAGATTTCTTTTCTCCCCAGTTTTATTCAGTACCTCATCATTAGTTATACGATCCACCCAGCTAATTTTTAGCATTCTTGCGTGGCACTACATTTCAGAAACTTCTATTCTCTTCTTGTCTGAATGGTTGGTTGACCACGTTTCACTTCCAGACAAGGCTATACTCCAGAATGAAATTTTCACTCTGCAGCGGAGTGTGCGCTGATATGAAACTTCTTGGCAGATTAAAACTGTGTGCCGGACCGAGACTCGAACTCGGGATCTTTGCCTTTCGCGGGCAAGTGCTCTACCAACTGAGCGACCCAAGCATGACTAACGCCCCGTCCTCACAGCTTTAATTCCGCTAGTACCTCGTCTCCTACCTTCCAAACTTCACAGAAGCTCTCCTGCGAACCTTGCAGAACTAGCACTCCTGGAAGAAAGGATATTGCGAAGGAATGGCTTAGCCACAGCCTGGGGGATGTTTCCAGAATGAACTTTCGTCATTAAATGAAGCAATCATTAAATGAAGTCGAAACAATTCCTCTCGCTGTCCATCTACATCTTCACCCCCTCTCTCCGTCCACCTCATCCATTGCCCGCTCTCTGTCCATCTTCTCCTGCCCCTCCTTCTGCCCACCACTTCCTCCCCCACCTGCTCTTTGTCCATTCCTCCCCCCCCCCCCCGTCTCTCAGTCCCTCTCCTCCTTCTCCCTCTCTCACTCCATCTCTTCCTCCCACCCACCCTGTTCATCTACTCCTCTTTCCATTCTCTGTTCACCTCCTCCTCTCCCTCCTTCTGTCTACATCCCTCTACCCCTGTCTTGGTCCACCTCCTCCTTCCCCCTATTCATGTCCATCTCCTCGTTCCCCCTATCTGTGCCCATCTCCTCCTTTCCTCTCGCTGTCTGTACATCTCTTCCTCCCCCTTCCCCCTCCACGACATCATGCACACCCAGTACGAGGCTGGTAGTTCTTAGCCCCACAGTACTCCTTTCCAGATTGTAACTAATGTATGTATACCAAACTTGTTTGGAATCGTTGCATGGGTTTAGGATTATGTATATTTTCCACCCACATCTGCGCATCTGTAGCGATTTTCGCCCTGCAGTTTCATTTTCACGCTGCTCAATGTTTATGACGTTATATGTCTTGATCTACGTGCTACACAATGATACAATTTTGCAGGTTCATCCGGTGGTATACGTGGCTAGTGTATGCAAAACGTGTTGTGGATATAGTAGTAAAGAAGCAATAAATTAAAACGTCATACAGGACGGCGCAGTTTTTCACACATCTCAGTATTCAACATCATATCTCCTGAACTATGTGTCGTACAACGATATATTTTTGTGCTGCAGTCTGCGATACATGACAATACTGCCTGCACAATGTATCACGAATAAAGGTTGTAGGAAGGAAGTAATAAATTAAAACGTCATGTATGAATAGCAAAAACGTAGAAAGCTTTTCTTTCATCATTTTTTCGTAAATGTTTGAAATTATCTGTAAAGTGTATTGCAAGTCTCTACGTGCTCTGTCTCAAATACTGGAAGACTAAAGTATGCGTACTTGCTTTTTACGGGCTGCACTGTATTTCACCCCCACCCCACCCCTTTTATAGCTAGGTAGTTCTTATCCCCACAGCAATGATTTATAGACAGTGAGTGATGTACCATTTTTGGTTCAAATGGTTCAAATGGCTCTGAGCACTATGGGACTAAAGATCTGTGGTCATCAGTCCCCTAGAACTTAGAACTAATCAAACCCAACTAACCTAAGGACATCACACACATCCATGCCCGAGGCAGGATTCGAACCTGCGACCGTAGCAATCGCGCGGTTCCGGACATTTTTGGTTCAAATCGGTCTTGCGGTTTAGGAATAATTCGAGAAAAACGTACAAAAGCGATATTAACTGTGTTATATCTCGGAAACCATTCGGAGTAGGGCATAAGTCCCCCATGAAGCTTTTTATTTAGTATCACTAATACTATCACCCCTTAAAGCATGTACCTTTCCTCCTGACTCACCCTGTATTTACATAAATTTTTGTAATATATTTGGATCTTAATTGGTAGACAGGAACCTGATGATGGTCTGCGGACCGATACTAGTTGTCCGATAAAGAAATTTTAGCAGCAGCTGTTGGCGATAAGTCATTACTTTCTTCAAATATTTACGAGCTGTGGCTCACTATTTCTTATAATACGCATTGTCTGTAATCATCTATGGTTAACCTATTAATACCGACTGTTTTATTTACTTTGCTTTACGTATTATAGGTGTACACAAAGTTTCGATAGCATACTTTTCTTCTCGAAGTCGGACATCCAACCTCTCTTTTATTTACCATCCGAATATAGTAGCTGCTATTTTGAGGGGAAACCCGAAGTATCGAATCTTGACATCCTCGTAGATATTTGGATTTTTAATGTGGTGGGTTTAACTAACTGTTTCTGCAGCACAGTTTTACATGATTTGCTGGGAACTTTTTAATATATATTGCTAATAGGAGTCGATAAGAATATTCCTGCTCAGTACAATGGCGACTAAATTTTCCTTAAAATGGTACTTCTTTGAACATCTGACTGAGCAGTTAATGCAAGCAACCCATATCTGCCTTCACAAGATGTCGCTGGTCTTACGTCTGGCATCTTTCCATTGTTTTTTTCCAAACAAACTATTATTATTTTGAGAAACTTCTTCTCATAATCATAGCTTACACTCATATGTCTTTGTGCGTTAATCTAAATGTAGGACATCATCCAAGGGACTTATCTACATAATAAGGTTCTATGAATTTTGTTTTAAATCAATTTATGTTGTAAAAATTGTTTCAGATTTCTGTAATGAAGTTTTTCTTATCATATGAGGTCGAAAATAATTTCCTTGGTTTCTTACTATCGAATAGTAGTGAAATTTTTACCGGACTTAAGAGCAAATCCTGAATGATAATCGTGAATCCACTTGGGATATTCGACATCCACTTCTGAAATGTCTGAATCATCTGGCAATTTTTCCATCACAAAAGTTTCGACAGTCTGTGGAGGAAGCCGTTCAAAATTTGACACCAGGAGACACTACGTTTACCAGGTGTGTAGGCTATTCACCGCGAGATAAATAATGTAATATTCGTCACTTTTACCGTCATAATTTGTCATGAATCTACTGTTGACAATGCATGCCTGCAAGAACAATGAACAATACCGCCTCTAACGCCTCTTTCTAAGATCTGGAGTGGTTCGAGATCGCTAACAAGCCACAATTCCGCTTTAGTAATTTTCAGCAGAATATTCCACGGCAAGCCAGACGAAGTAATGCAATGTGCAGGATCCTATTCATATGTCGTAAGGCAAAGATCGTGAAAGTTTTCGAACACACCAGCAAGAAGTAGCACAACAATTATCAGATATAAATCTGTACAGTCTCCAAGTGTTTTGAACTTTAATACATTCCATACATTGCAAGCTCTTTGGTACTCGGCTTCTATTATCATTTTTCTTGATAGTAAACTTTCAAACTTTTCGATTGAGGGTAGGTAATCTCCCAGTAAAATCGATTCGTTGCTCACATGCACAGTTGGAAAGATTCCCTTCTGATTAACTAGATTAAGCTCTCGATCATCGCGAAAATATATGCTTATTAATTTGAGTTCATCTGATATTAGCTATGCTGCACACTTTTCGAATTAGTACGTCAAGGCACTTTACGAATCAATAAATCATAAATTTATATTGCTATACCATTCTTGATGCAATACAGAAATACTTTTAGCGAAAGATTTATATTTCTTCGTCTTCAGATGCGAAAGAGGAACACTGCCCGGTGGTTATTTAACGTCTTCATCAACATCTATTGTCGTCTGTCCTCAAATGTTCATGATAAAGAAATGCCTGTCTTAACTGTTCAGCATTTGGAACACGACAGGGGTCGTATAGTGATGTCTGTGGTTCGCTTTGCAACTAGGATGTGCTGCATCTCGGTACACACCGCTGAATTGGCAGTGTTCTCTATGGTTAATACTGCCTTCCTCAAATGGTTCTTGGCAAGTATGGGCAACCTCTGCCGAGCGAGACGGTATTTCTTCTTTAGGCCTTATTTTCATATTCTTATTTTACATACAAACGTCAGTTGGAAAGGAATTCCGCCTTTTGCAAGACACCTTTGTAGTTTTGTTTTCAACCACTCATGTTTCAGCATTTTTTGTGTTATCTTCAGTGGGTTTATTTGTTTACTTTTCTTCTGCAAAAATGATGTTACACGTTAACACTTCAAGACACTTTTGGTCAAAAATACCTATATGTGTAAAATCAACGATTATTCCCAAATATTTTACGTTGGTTGAGATACAGTACAGAGTTTAGGCTTGTATCACTGAATTGAGTCATTTTATGTTGTTTACGAGTATTTACTATGTGTCAGAAGGTTCAGGTTTTTAGTGCATTTGGAAATAAAGTAGCTCTATGTCTTTGTTTACGTACCTCACATAAAGCTACTGGTTGATTGTGCTAGTAGCTTTAGGTCTACCAGGCAATCTATAGCTTATCATCTGCAAACAGCAGCAAAACATTCTTATTTTTCTGTTTATTATGCATTTTCGACCGAGAATATACTATGTATCCTGTTATGGAGCGTGTTACTCACAGTATTCGATGTTGTGGCGTTTTTACTTTATGTAGAAGTAACACGCTTATTTCTTTGCTTTTGTCGTTACACATTCATTTTCTACGATTTGTTGAGCAAGCACAGAGTTTTCGCCGCCATTACGGGTTGTTGTGGCTATGCAGTGTTAATTTGTTTCTTGGCATTTTTATTTGGGATGTGGCTTGCGGATTTGAGAAGATGTGGTGCGTGTTAGAAATCTTCTCGGTGACAAATCTAAAGTGTTCAGTGAGAAAACTTTACGTGTGCAACAATAACAATGCAGTGGGAATGTATTCACATCTGTTGGACGAATGTTATGAAAACAAACACTCCAAACCGACATTTCACGTAAGTCACATGTAACGAAAATCTGTAACGCAACCATCAGTGTATGGCGTGCTTCTAATTATGTATTATTTATATTTTAGGACAATCTGTAAAAAACACACCACATGTCATAATGAAAGCGTGTAAACCGTCTGAAGATGAATTACAACGATTCGAAATCGGTAACGGTACCCTTTGAATAAAGGAACTGAAAGTAAATTTGTGGCTGGTTGCTGTCCTAACACCATCAACATTTGTCTTCAAATAACAGCCAAGGTCTCCATCATGTCATCATATGACAAAATTTCAAAAATAACACAGGCAATATTGACATGCTATGACTGAATGGTAGTACTTCGTGCTAGCCTCAATAAGTTTTTTGCGCAATAGAAATGGCATATATCTACGTACAATGTTAATAGATTTACATATTTCTCACGGCGGTGTATTGTGATATGTAGTGCTACAACTCGGAATTCTTTCTCGTCTTTCTTGTCTTCCACAGTCATCCATTCATATTGCATGCCGTAGACGTTTACAGAGACGTCTTCGTTCTGTTTTTTTCGAAAATCTCTATATGTTTTAGCTCTGCAGCGAATGAGGTGTTAGCAAAGTTTAATTTGTTTAAATGACTCCAATATTTAGACTCGCAATGTTCATTCTTATTCACGGGATACAAACCTAGTACAACTGATCACTTAATAGAAGCATTTGCCTTTGACTTAAAGTTTATTGCTGTGTGCCTATCGAGTATTACCTTGGGACGTTCTACAATCGTCTGTAAAACCCACAGCTGCTCGCAGATTAATCAATGCTCGATCGGGCACTGCTTGCAGATTCTGCTTTATTGAATGAGCAAAAGCATGTAGGTGATTTTGGTTGCATTCATAGATGTGACAAGGAATGAACGACAGACAACATAAGCACAGAAATACTTACATTTCTTTTTTTTTGCAGAGAGCTGTTACACGTATGAAATTCTTGTGTATTGTTCTAGAGAAAGAGTGCCGTTGGTTGCTTGGTTGGTTGATTTGCGGGAGCGGGCCAAACAGCGAGGTCATGGGTCCCAACGGATTAGAGAAGGATGGGGAAGGAAGTCGGCCGTGCCCTTTCTAAGGAACTATCCACGCACTTACCTGAAGTGATTTAGGGAAACCACGGTAAACCGAAATCAGGATGGCCAGACGCGGGTTTGAACCGTCGTTCTGCTGAATGCGATTCCAGACGATTGCCGTCTCCAGCTGCTTTCGGACACTCCCACACTGAAAACAAAAAAGGCATGAACGGATAATCAGTAAGTTAAATATGTAAGATTGTTAATACTAACAATTAATGATTTTGAGGAGACGAAGAACTGCTTTTATAACCGAAGATCGCTCCTAAGTCAACAAGTTGTGGGGAGGGATTTCTTATATTTGTGAATTCCTGTTGAATCGGAATCTGACCATACACATTAGCGGAATTTTCTTATCTCGCGTGTAACGTCAAGTTACTCGCCGGGCGTGATCCGACAGACAAGTCCCCCTCTGGCTTCATCTTTCTCTTCCTCATTTCCAAGAACCATAGCACTGCTTTCTCATCCTCAAAAATTGCATCAGTTAGCAATAATTATAATTTCACAGAGCAATTAGAACATTGTCTATTACTCCAGCACGCAAAGAAAACTCTGATAACACACAGTTCTATCGCACTCAGTTGCTAGCTAGAGCACGAGCAAGTAACGACTCCATGCTCAAGCACAGGAGGCATTCTGCGTTAAATTTTACATGATGGAAAAATAATCACGGCACATGTTTGTTTATATCAGGTTGTGCTCTTAGCTCAGGTGGTTGTGGATTCATTACTATACAACTATTCATTTCCTTACTAGAAAGTAACAAGAGGATATTTCTTAACTGCTTGTTAATAAGTGTATGAATTTTGTTCATCGGGTCTTTCTCAACTATCACAATGTAATTCGCTCTGAAAAATTCTTTTGTTTTTGTAATATAGTATTATTTATGCAATTATATTGCTTTTGACAAGTTTTAGTCTAATCATAGTATTGCTTATGTCCGCTTTTACTGCTGTACTACTTACTTCTGCTTTTATTGCTCTAAAATCGTATGATCGATACTGCTTTTGGCTGCCTTTATTGCTATAGTATAATGTGACTGTAGTATGGTTTTGTCTCCGCTTTTTGCTGTTGCGTCATGTGCTTATAGTACTGCTTTTGCCTCCTTTTATTGCTGTAGCATTGTGTGATCGTAGTACTGATATTGTCTGATTTCATTGCAATAGCATCTTGTGATAGTAATAGCGCTTTTTTTGCTTTTAATGTTGCAGTCCTAATACAGCCGATAATATGCACATAAATAAAAATAGGGTCAAATGTGCAAACGAAAATGAGGAAATATCTTTAGCGAGAGAAGAAAGAAAAATCGAAACACTACCATATGTGGCAAATATGTCTCAAAAAACAAGTAACACTTTTCGTAATACCAATGTTAAAATTAGCACCCGTACAGAGAATAAATTAAGAATAAGTAGAATACTTAGAACAGACAAAGCTCAAAAATACGCCCAGTCATGAATACATAAAGTAAAATGCGGCGTCTGTAGTATGTTCTCCATCGGATAAATGTGACGAAAACTTACTACAAGATCCAAAGAACATATAAATGACAGATAAATAAACTCTACACAGTTAGTATGCATCTTCGAGAAAACTGACACTCTACAATTGAAATCAGCACTAATCTTCCATTCTTCATAGAGCCGAAAACAGAGCTACATAAGTAGCTTGAGGAAACAGAAGTGTACACACGTTTAACAAAAAATTCGAATAGTGTCTTAAAAGAACAAACAACACTCAGAAGTACAAAGTATACTGAGACACTCAACAAAATTTTTATCAGTAGCAAGTAATTCAGAACAAAAGACAATCATAAATTTTACATACGATGTAAGCTGATTTCCATCAGAGATAAAAAGTTTAATAGCACACGATCTCTCTCACACATAGATCGGTAATGTAATAACCGTGCAAAAATATAACAAAACAAAGTACATCACATATTGCCGGAAAGAATGTTAGTACGCCAGGGAAGACGACGTCGATTCTGATCCGATGACGGTATACGTCGCCTGGGTTGGCTTGGGTTGTTTGCGGGAAGAGACCAAACAGCGAGGTTGTCGGTCTCATCGGAGTACAGAAGGCAGGGGAAGGAAGTCGGCAGCGCCCTTTCAAAGGAACCATTGCGGCATTTGCGTGGAGCGATTTAGGGAAATCACGGAAAGCTTAAATCAGGATGGCCGGATCCGGTATTGAACCGTTGATCTCCCGAATACGAGTCCAGTGTGCTAACCATTGCGCCACCTCGCTCGGTCACTCACCTGGGGGATAGTCGATATATTGATAATGGTTTCAACCTCGTCCACGAACAGATAGCGTAGTAGCATAGTTACCAGAGTTCCATCTCTGCCTACCCTTTAATAGGGAATGTTCGCAACCAGAAGGTTGCGAGCGGTGCAAACATGTGAAGGAAGCAGGCAACTATGCCATGGAGATGGTTGGTTTGGTTGTTTCGGGGAAAGAGACCAGACAGCGAGGTCATCGGTCTCATCGGATTAGGGAAGGACGGGGAAGGAAGTCGGCCGTGCCCTTTCAAAGGAACCATCCCGGCATTTGCCTGGAGCGATTTAGGGAAATCACGGAAAACCTAAATCAGGATGGCCGGACGCGGGATTGAACCGTCGTCCTCCCGAATGGCCATGGAGACGTAGCCAACTGAGCGAGTTCGAAAGGGGACAAGTCGTCGCCTTCCGAGTGGCGGGAGGGTCCCTTCGGAGAACTGCCACACAGGTTCGACATGCTGCATCACTTGTGCAACGATGCTGGTATCATTCTCACACCCGTACCACAGACACCCTCCAGGATCGTCGTATTGTAAGGGCAGCAGTGGGAGATTGTACAGATACCACAGCACAGATAAGAGGGCTTTTAAGTCCAGACACATCAACACGAACTGTTGCGAACCGGTCATTAGCACTGAAACTACGGGCGGACACACCTCTAGCCAGTCTTTAACTCACGTCACACCATCGATGTGCACGGTTCGACTGATGGCGTCAGTGAATCACCTGCAAGATGGAATGGCTTCCCATGGTTTTCAGCGCTGAAAGCAGATTCTGGCTGCACGAAAGTGATAGTCGTTTGTTCGAACGATGTACACCCGGAGTGAACTGTCTCGCAGGGTTCATTCGTCCAAGACACACTGGCTCCAACCCAGACCTCATGGCCTTCACCTTTGGGACGTTAAACAGCGCTCAGAAAGTGGAGAATGTTGTCAGACCCATTGTTTCGGTTTTCTTGCTACAGAAAGGTGATGCATTTTTCCAGAAGGATAATGCTCACCCACACATTGCCCATGAAATTCAACGTACTCTGCAAGACGTTGGAGCAACTTCCGTGGCCAGCACGATCTCCGGACTTGTCTCCAAGAGAGCACGTGTGGGATATAATGGGTCGAGAAGTGACTCGTGTGACACATCAACCAACAACTCGCACAGAAATACGTAAACAGGTCCAGCAGCCGTGGTATAACGTATCCCAAGACAGTATTCGCCATCTATACGATCGACTGGATGCCAGAGTCAACGCCTGCATTGCCGCCCATGGAGACTGCACCTCATACTAATATGGATGTTTCAGCATGGATCAATATATGATTACTCAGGCTCGCTTGTGCTATTGATTTGCAAATGTAATCATTTCATGTACTCCGTATGCACTGTTGCAACAATAAATCTTGAGTGATTTGGAAACCTAGAAAAGGGCGTAGTGTTAGCGCAGCGGAGTTGGACCACGTTTTCCTCCAGCATAAAATCGGTGTGTGTTCTTTACTTATTTTAACTTCTGGCAGCATGTTCACATAGAGTGGCATACAAACATAAGTACAGTATATTATTAAAGCCCTGACACTTAAAATACAACAGGTATGATACAATAAAAATATGCATGAGTCGTCCATCTCACTCATAGGTCTACAAGGAGAGAGAGACCATATGAAAATGGCTAAAAATGAAGAAAAGAGGCAATTAAAATTACATAATTTTATTTGGAACATGTCAGAATGAATACAAAATTATGCTACTAAATGTTTTATTCCAAAACAATTTAATCAGTTCATTATAAATCTTGATGGAACATTGACTTTTCTAATGAGGTGCTTGTTTTTTTCAAGCATTAGCCTATCATTTTCTCTGCACAGCAAAAACACGATGCTGAACAACATTCATGTGCCATTGCGAACAGGAAATACACTGAATCCAATCGTCTCGCTTATCAGTTTCGTAATAGATTTCAACACACCCAACAGATTCATCTTCATACCACTCATTAAAGTTACTTTCGTAATCTTCTACAATGTCTTCAGTTTGTAGCTTTCTGTATGTGATGAACACTGTGAGCTATTTGAAGTATTTTTCTGCTTCAGATTCTTTGGTATTTTTCTCATCAATAATTTGAGCAGGTTTTAACGCTTTGGACACAACTTATGCTTTCCTCTCAAAGTTCTTGGTTTTATCGACAGAAGGAACAGGTGACACTTCTTCCAGAGTTTACTCTATGGTAGTTTAGAAGTGTTCATTTTTGAAATGGTAATGCTTATAAGGAGTCAGAAGTTGTCACTGAAGATATCTGACTTGTGCAGATAAATCTGCTCTTTTGACGTAATTGGGATTACTAGGCCTTTTGATGAGCTTTTAAATGTTTGGCTTGCCTGTGTGTGTGATTCATATCTTCCATTTGTTGACATAGATTTATCTTCCAACAAGGAAACATAGTCTGGCACTATGGCCATACTCAGTGGGATTATTTCACATGCCATCAAGCTAAATTTCATTGTGGTCCATCTCTCCCACATCAAAACATCTGGTTCACCTCTCCCAAATAACATTGGTCCATCTCTCCCAATTGTCTGAGAGAAATGGTCCATCCCGACTTCTATCTGCAGGTAGCGAACTTGGTGGTCATTTTAGATAGGTTTCGTGCCTACACATTTGTCAAGTTCACAGTAAAAAAACTGCGTCAATATTGTGCAACCTAACCCTTAACACTAAAACCATGTAACTATAGGATAAAATTTCTCGGTGTATCAGAACAGAGAATGTGATTTTCCTCCAGAACTAACATGAAGACAACAGCAACACTTTTGCACCACGTTTTTCCACAAACCAGCTTCCTCACAAGTAGCAGGAGCTGCTTTCTAGTGGCGCATTTGTGAAATACGTCACTGGTTCGTTTCATCCATTGTTCCAACTCTCGTGGACTTACCTAAATCCTTTTTTTTACAGTGTATATTCCTACGTTTCTTAACAATTCTGTTTACATCTGTAGACAGTAATGCCAAATTACAGTAACTGAGTGAAAAGCATGGGCGTCCACAGAAATTTCATATAACTGATTTGGAGTTAAAGAGCTAAACTTGACAGTAAGTATAAGAAACGATTGATAATTTGAAAGCTATCTGTTAGGAATATCGTTCAGTTATTTATTCATTTTATTAAAAGTGCCAAGCATAGCTCAAAGGCTGTCTAATCACTGTTTTCGTCTGCTAGGAAACTTACATCTCTGGTTGTATAGTGAAACATATCTGCATGCTATACTTGCAAGGTAGATACCTGCTGACCAATCAGATGACTAGGCAGTTAGGTTTTGAATTCGCATGGCCAACGTGGATGTCGAACAAGGCAATTTTTTTCTGAGGCTGAACTTTTATGTCAGTTGTTGGATTGGTCCTGCAAGTGGTTGGCGTCTGCAGCAGCTAACTTGTTATACATGCTAAGTTTAGATATTAGCTTCTGGTGCATCACTGATATGGGCATTTATAAGCTGCATATTCAGGATTTATGGTGAGAGCAGTGCTTGCCAGTGATGCATATTACATGATGTTTTAGTTTTGTAGATGTGTTCTCATCGTATGCGAAGTTAGAGCTCTTTCTTCTGATCGACATTTTGTCCAACATACAAAGACGAATATCGCTCTTTCATTAAGTCATCTATGCATACACAATTTTTTCAAGTTATTATTACTAAATCAGCTACTGATTTAGTAGAAACCAATCACTTTTTTACCATCATATCCTAAGTCTGGTCATATCCATTATAATGTTCAAGATTTATTAGTAAGTATAGTGGACAAGATTATAATCTTTACTAATTTTAATAGTGTTATTGAGATAGTAATTTCAATAACGAGGTGATATGAAAAAAATGAGAAGTGAGTTTGTCATTTTCTGTGAATAAATAATAATTTGACTGTTCTAGACAGAGATATAGAGAGATAAATTGTGATATACATGGTGTCAGTAAGTTTGGCGACATAGCTATCAAATTATATTTTGTCAGATTTTCCATCATGCAATATCAGTATATACAGGGTGAGGCAGCTAAGTCATAACACCCCTTGTATCTCCCCAACCGTAATAGATAAAAAGATGCCGTTTGGACAGTGAATTGCAGGGACAGGGATTACTTGAATACATCACATTTCATGTCTGTGCTATTTTTTATTACAGAGATATGAGGCCATCTCTGGTTTTTTTTAATGGAACCCTATGTTAAATTTTAGCGTAACATGATGGGCTTAAAAAGACAGTTTCAAATATATGTATATCATAATATTTAGGCGAATAGTTTTTGAGACACAGATATGTTCTCGTATCGTGTTCGTCCTTCGAAGCGGGGTTGTCCAATGCGACCTTTCCTGTTGACCACTGAGGAACTTAACAGCGAAGGCGTTGTTTTTCTGCTTCTCGATAATGCCGCAAGGTGACGCATTAGGTAGCTGGAGAGAAGGGTACAAATGTGCTGCTGGGGTGATGAGACATCGCATTTCCGACACAGTTTCTTGGTGCAGACATGTACACCAACGAAGAAAAGTTAAATATGGTTCTAGTGTATGGTGAAAGCAGACTAAATGCTGTTAGAGCAATAAAGCGATATGGAGAGCTGTATCCCGATCATGAGCGTCCTACGCGCCAGCTTCTTGAACGTATTTGCAAGAAACTACTTGTATCGGGATCATGGAATGCCATACAGAGGACAAGGCAGAGAACTGCAACTGGCGAGGTACATGAACAGGGCGTTCTAGCGTTGGCGTATAACGACCCTACTGTTTCGTCTCGACGTATCGCCTCCGAATGTGGTGTAAGTCAGAGAAGTGTTCTACGCATATTGCACCTGTATAGATTTCACCCATTTCACACCTCAGTACATCAAACACTCTCCGGTATGGATTTCGAACGGCGCCAGGAATTTTGCTGGTTTGCTCTGTAGCGCCTACGAGATGATGCAACTTTTTTTAAAGGGTGCTTTTTACTGATGAAGCGACTTTCACCAACCACGGTAATATAAATTTGCATAATATGCATCACTGGTCAATAGAGAACCCTTATTGGCTTCGACAGGTACAGCATCAGCAACCGTGGAGTGTTAACGTGTGGTGCGGCATTGTCAGAAATGTCATTGTGGGGCCGTACGTCATTCCGGGTATACTAAATGGCAACAACTATGCACAGTTCCTGCGAAACGTTCTGCCTATTTTGCTGGAAGTGGTACCATTAACTACGCGTCAGTGCATGTGGTTCCTGTGGTGTCACCGCCAGACACCACACTTGCTAGGTGGTAGCTTTTAAATCGGCCGCGGTCCGCTAGTATACGTCGGACCTGCGTGTCGCCACTATCAGTGATTGCAGACCGAGCGCCGCCACACGGCAGGTCTAGTCTAGAGAGACTCCCTAGCACTCACCCCAGTTGTACAACCGACTTTGCTAGCGATGGTTCACTGTCCACATACGCTCTCATTTGCAGAGACGACAGTTTAGCATAGCCTTCAGCTACGTCATTTGCTACGACCTAGCAAGGCACCATATTCAGTTGCTATAATCTAAACAGATAATTTTGTGAATCATGTACTGTCAAGAGCGACGTTCATCATTAATGGATTAAAGTTAAGTATGAAGCTAATTACGTCCGCTTTCTGAATTCTCATTCCTTGTCATGTTCCAGACCTCACGTCAGTATAGTTCTTCCCTCCTCACGCCAGCCTGCGTGAGCTAAAACGCGTGCATTTCGGCCTCCTCTCGTAACACGGTGTTGGCTCTTCTGCCAACGCAACAGTTCCGACATGACGGCTGTCCTGCTCACTCTTCACGTGTGGCTACAGAGCTGTTAAATGAAAAGTTCCCGGGTTGTTGCATAGGCCGACGTGCTGAGGTGAAGTGGCCAGCCCGGTCTCCTGATTTGACCACTCTTGATTTTTTTTCTGTGGGGAACAATCAAACATGAAGCAACATATCATCACAGCATGCGCTGATATCTCACGTGACACCCTTGCAGCCGTTCACAGATCATTCGAACGGCGACTACAAATGTGCATTGCAGCAGAGGGGAAGCGTTTTGAGCACATGTTTCAGTAAAGTTTTGAATCATGTACAGTATGTATTTTGCATCTTTGTGTGTATTTGCTTCGTATTGTGATCAATAGTAAATATTTTCAAATAAAAAGCAAATACGTACGAAATAATTGTGAGCAATATTGGCTTCCTCATTTAAATTTGTACTTCTGTTACTTAAAATGTATTAACATCGTGTAGTACTTTAATACTGTATGTTGTCTACTATTTTGGTATCACAGTTGTCAAATAACTGAATAATATATAATAGCATCATCAGTTATTTTTTCTGCAAAATATCGCAGTATATATTACTAGTGTCGGATAAATTAGGGTGTTTGTGTAAGGACGGACTCCCGACGTTTACCATGTACTCTACACAACAGGAAAGGTCGCATTGAACAACGCCGCTTCGAAAGACGAACACGATACGAGAATATATGTGTCTCAGAAACTATTCGCCTAAATATTATGATATACAAGTATTTGAAACAGTCTTTTTAAGCCCCTCACGATACGCTAAAATTTAACATAGGGTTCCATTTAAAAAACCAAAGATGGCCTCATATCTCTGTAATAAAAATAGCACAAACATGAAATGTGATGTATTCAAGTAGCACCTGTCCAAACGGCATCTTTGTATCTATTACGGTTGTGGAGATACAAGGGGTGTTATGACTTAGCTGCCACACCCTGTATTGTAGTTGATTTGTAAAAATAGGGTTTTTTTTTGACAGTATACACTGGTTCCTAGGATGAAAAAAAATCATAATCACGCGTTATGAGCGGTGGTACGATAAAGCTTTTGCTACAATTGAAGTGATATAAAACAAATGTTGTTTTCACACGTTTAAAATGCCGACAAAAACGTTAAAATAACGTTTTGGGAAATCTTAAATTTCAAAAGTACCACCTGAAAGGTCACTCTACTGGAACGCTCTTTTTATCTGCAAATGAAGTACTGTATATATTATATACTGATATAGCATAATGGAATTTTTGATAAAATATTATTTGATAGCTATGTTTCCAAACTTACTGACATCATAACTATAAAGTAATGGCATTATGTACTTTTAGGAAACAGACGCACTTTCAATACAGTTTCCATTATCGTGCGATTACCTTAATCTTTTTACATCACTAGATGTTTGAAAAACACAACACAGCTAATGCTACAGTGATTAGAAAAGATATTTAGCACTTTGTTAATTAGGTATCCTTCAAAGTAGTAAAGAAATAGTGTGAGAAGATGGTTTCTTATTTCGTTGATGCTGCAAATCAAACTAAGATAATTGATAACATAAAAAAATCCAGATAATTCATCATGTTTATTTTGATAATTCTCTGTTTTAAGTCTTTTACAAAGTTAAGTAAATATCATTTTTACGTACTTCCGCTTTAATTTTGGTTAAGAATAAGTTCTAATTTTGTAGTTATTAACAATCTGCTTCATCATGGAGGAATTTTAGTTTTTGTAAATTATCTTGTAATGTTTGCTCTGTTTTCTTTGTCCTCCTTAACTGACCATATTAAGTCTACTGTATAAAGTCCATATCGTTCTCTGTTATTAATACCCGTGTCATTCATAAAAAATGGATTACATTAATGCTACTGTAAAGCAAAGTATGTTTTGACAACCTGGATGATTTGTTTTCACTGTGACCTCAGTGATCTCTATTTCCAGTTTGGTTCCCTATCGTGTGACGATGAAGAATTGACAAAGTATTGAAATTTTAACAGAAAATGAAATTGTTCAGTTTTATCTGTAAAAAGCGTCAACTGAAAAGTTATCTCAGCATTGATATGCATACCAAATAACACACACAGTTCCTTAAGGTATCAAATTTGGGTCGTAACAGTGATGGTCTTCCATTTATTAAGTTTCTCTATTTGAACATCCCCTACAACCCACATGTTATGCCATAGGACTTCCCCAGGTTGATAATCTCAGCTTAACATCCGAAAATCGTAATTTTGAAACTTACAAGGGCGAAGGTGACTGAATATTATAGTGACATGCAGAAGAACGTTGCTGCCTTATCATATTCTACAAACTTCAAAAAAAAAGCGTAGAAAATCAAGGTAGCGCTTATTACCAGAAAAGAAGGTAACGCTTCTGCATTGAGGTAAAAACTTCCCATCATAAATGCAGAAAATGAACTCCCAACTGCAACTTAATTCAAATTTTTCCCACTAATTGAAAAAATGAATAAATACCTAAGGAAGAAATAAATGATTCGAGTTCAACGTATAGTTGCAAACAAGTCGATTGGAGACAAATCATTAGCTCAGCTGGAAAAATGGAGAGAGATTTTCTCATAACCCTGTTGAAGAAACCATTCCAGCACACATGTAACACCTATATCGATTAGAAACAGGTTTATATTATGTAACTGTGTATCTGCGATTATGAAGTGTTTGTTCTTTGTTACTCAAGGTCATTGATTTGTGTCAGGAAATTTAGGGTTTGTAATGTATGTAAGGAAAAAACTAAATAATGTTTAAAATAATGAAATTTTATAATATATGTATGTTTATAAAGCAAACATCGTATATTGGAAGCCGGTTCATGCTTAGGATACTTGTACTGTATAACGTAGAAGGTATAGGTAAGTTCCTCCGCACCGGAAGTGGTTCGGCGCGGTGTAAAAGGTGGTTTTGGTGGTCGAACTGGGCTGCTCCTTGGTGGGAACGGTACGCAGTCAGTGGCTAACCGTTGCACGGTACACATTGAGGGTGCCAAGGGAGGCAACTGGAAGCCGTTTTGCAAGGAATTTTGCCTCGGATGTGGATTTGGTTGTTGCATGGTACTCTCGGCAATCAGGAATGGCTCTAACACGTTAAAAATCCATCGCCAAGCAGAAATTGTAAAGAGCATTCAAACATCAAGAGCCGCGAGTACAGTTAGCCGCCACGTCGCTTATCGCCACTACCTTGCCACGGCTCCACCAACTTCATGCACACAGATATGTATCAGAGCATGGACCAGTTAATATGTGTGAGTGTTTTCAATAATAATCTAAGTGCTATAAACCTGTGTTTACAACCATAACTTTTATCATAATCGTGAACTTATGATGGATCCCCTCCTAAGTGTTCAGAAAACCGAGTATCCTGTTTCAACGAATTATTGATTTATTTGTGTTTTAAATGTGCTAAAATTCAGTGCCAGACTGTGTAAATATTATTCTATAAAATACTTGCATCAGATGTGATGAAAAAGACACCTAAGTTAAACTTATTTGAAACATAATTTAGCCTTGATTACTATCGTGAACGATTCTTTTGAAGTTAATCGAACTCAGTGTTGAATAATTTGCTTTCAAAATTAAAAACGTAAGCTGTTCAAAGTGAGGCTAAGAATTAAATTTAATTGAATTGAATCTTACTACTGAAATAATCATAGTTTGACTATCGATGCAGTATCAATTTATGGGCCCCCACGATAATTGGAATATAATTGCTATTAAAGAAATCTGTTACATTACTATAAATGGGAGTATAAACTGTGCAATTGTGGTATTATTTAATTTTATTTGTGCTATTTATATGTCAGTTAAGTCAGAAGCCCCTCCATGTCCGACTTAAGTTCGGTGCTTCCTGAAGTAACATCTCAATACTGAGTCACGTAATGATAGTGGCTGTAACTGTTGTTATTATGAGTTAGGTACAATTTTGCTTTCTGTGATTACTGGTTTGTGCATTAATCGTAATAATGCTATCCACAGCTGAGAGTACCCTTAATCCGTGTGTTTCCTGAGTGCTGTTCAAAGAGTGTCTTAATGAAAGTCACTACAACAATTAATATTCAATTTTCTTGATAATAATATTTCAAATTAATGTGCCTAATTGCGCTGGCGACCGTTCGATTTTTCATTCGTATATGAACTTTACTACTTTCATTATCCCCAAAGTAAAAGCCTGTTTAATTTTTCTATTAATTACAAGATATTCAAAATTACTGTCCGATACCCTTATCCGTTAGAAAAACGCGCGGTCAACACTTAAAATCCTCCCAGAGGGGAACATTAGGTTATGTATGACAACCGAGTGTTTATACACACAGGAAACGAATTAAGGAAACAATAAAGAGATTGATCTGTTTGTTCGGAAGTGTTACTGAAGTTTACTTCCAAACCTGGATCCAGTGTCTGAAACACTATGTAGCATCACTTCAGCCACTTATTTAAATAGACATATTGTAATTTCTTATGGCAACGCTCACTGTTATATACTGGCAGAAGGTAGGGAGGTTACACTTTCAAAGTTATAATAAAATTATGAAAGCTGTCCTGTTTTACGTGAGGAACTGTTTCGTGCAATCTTTTCTGCAATCTAGACTGTAGCGTAGAAGTAAATGAAAGCTACAATTACCATTGTAGTTGGTCGACACGAGTGTGCCTACGTAGCACTGATGAGCAGTATAAAAGTACCTCCCGGTGTTTCACCGAAGAGTACCACATTTCCAGAGTTTATGAAACATTTTCTTTTACGAGACTGCGGTAAAAGAAGAGCATTATGCACTCTTATCAGTGGCATTAAAAGGTGCAATTGTGGCACTTTATACATGCAACGTCATTTCAGCGAACAACTCCTTCCACTTCAGGCATGGAAACCTGGCCTGATCCTCATTCCGACTACATTTTCAACAGGTAAGCGACTCAGACCTAAATGCCACGAAACGAATTTTGCTAACAAACAGAAGCTTTCGAATATCGTAAGCACATGCAACTAGCGCGTTTCATTTATAATGTCAGATAATAAAAATCTCAGAAGAGATTGGCGTCCTATACTTGTAACGGCCATTCATAGTGTTGCGTATACTGGGTTACATCAAGAAAAATACTTGCACATGGACGAAGTGTAAGGGATGTCAGAAAAATCTACATTTTGGCCTGGTTTTCTGCTGGACTGATGGACGTGTGTGATGTAGCCCATTCCGTATATAGCGGTGTCACACGTACTGTGCACATCAATAAAGTTTCATAATTCGTTCATCTAGTCGAAATAACATTTTCGACGTTTTAGGCATTCAAAGGGGAAAGTATGTTGTATCGTTAAAAGTGGCTTTAGGCTAGTATACTGTGACAGGACTCGCATTCGGGAGGACGACGGTTCAATCCCGCGTCCGGCCATCCTGATTTAGGTTTTCCGTGATTTCCCTAAATCACTCCAGGCAAATGCCGGGATGGTTCCTCTGAAAGGGCACGGCCGACTTCCTTCCCCATCCTTCCCTAATCCGATGAGACCGATGACCACGCTGTCTGGTCTCCTTCCCCAAAAACAACCAACCAACTGTGACAGGAAAGCAGTAAGTGTATATACTCTGTGGAACAACGTTCTTCTTTTTAGGGGATTATAGTGCCCTTGAATACAGAAAGATAATGATATTATGTTCGGTTATTTTCACAAAAAACCCGGAGAAAGTCATAGATATTTGGGCCAAGGATTCCTACATGGTGCAGCTTCACCTTCCTTCATTTCTAAATCATGCGCAACAGTGCTGCATTTACGTTAAATCAGAACCATGATCTTAACGTATAGAAAAAATTCTTCGTATTCTGGCGAAAAGTGGTACTGAGACTTTTAACAGCTGTTAAATCATTCTTCAGGAGTTCTCATGACAGTCAAAAAATATATGTTTGAATTTTAAGGAATTATAATTGTGTACGTATACCAGTAGATAAGAGTTAAGGTAAAAAATTGCTGATGATGCGGTGGTCTGCTGTTAAATATCATCATTTAGTAACTAAAGAAAATGAAAACAAATACGATACTGTTTCTATGTGCAGTACTGACATGTTATTAAATTCAGAATACAACGCATAACCAGAAGGGAAAATATTTAGTTTAATAATACAGCTTCGGTGGTATGGCCTAAGAGACTGCTAGATCAACCATTTATCTGCGATAACTCTGGAGGCAATAAAAATTGAAAATGAATCAATGAAATTATTTGAGGGAGGGTGGATAACGGATTTCAGCATACTGGAGCATTTCTTTGAATGCGTGAAGCTTCTTAAAAGGAAACTAAATAGAAGCCCTTTGCGCGAGACATTCTTCAGTACTTTTAGAGTGTACGGAATGGTGAAAATTAAGGTGCACTTGTAATTACACATACTGCCACCTTTGTTCTGAAACGGCACAGGAAAACGTAACAATTAAGAACTCTACAAACCAATCACTATGATGCATTGAATGTTAACTTGCAGAATAAGCACAGGCACTGCAATGATTATCGCACTAGTGTGATACATGGGGCGCTCTTCGAAGACAGACATTGGTTTTCAAGTGATACTACTCAACGGCATCGCATCAGAATAGTGACTCATGCTTTCTTTCGAATGAAGCATTGTTATTCTTAGTTTCATTTTAAGCACTGAAAATTATTGAAGGTACAGATACAGTCGCTTTAACCTTCTGAGGTAGTGCAATAACAACAGTATTGGATTCGTATTTGGAAGGAGCGGTGCTCATACAGCCGCCCAGTCATCCTTATTTGTGTGGTTGATGATGCATCAAATAACTTGAAGAGTGTCGCTATGATTCGCTAACGAAGCCAAGGCTGCTTCTGAGCCAGTCGATCGTCTCCAACGAAAGCGATGTATTAAATGGAAACCTTCCTAGTTTTGAAGAAACCCAATTCCATATCGAAGAGCTAAATCATTTGCCTTAGACAACGTTTATAAAGACGTGATTAATGCCTGTAAAGACACTTTCATGGCTGTATAATCTTGGAAATGTTGATACGCTTCAGAAGTAAGTTCCTTCAAATACTTCTTTCGCAGGACAGGTTTCGAGTGGACGCTTTCCACTTTCCTCTTTCTACATCTAAGTACATCTACATACATACTAAGCTAGCCACCAAGTGGTGTGTGGCGGAGGGCACAATTCGCGCCAAAGTCATATTTCCTCCCCTCTGTTCCACTCGCGGATCGCGCTAGGGACAAACGACTATCTGAACGCCTCAGTACGAGCTCTAATTTTCCTTATCTTTGAATGGTGATCATTGCGCGATTTGAAAGTTGGTGGTAATAATATATGCTCTACATCCTCGGCGAAGATCGGATTTCGGAATTTAGTGAGCAGCCCCTTCCGTGTGGCGCACCGTCTATCTGCAAGTTTGTCCCACTTCAGACTTTCTGTGAGATTTGTAACGCTCTAGGGATGGCTAAATGTACCAGTCACGAATATTGCCGCTCTTCTGTGGACCTTCTCAATTTCTTGAATCATACCCAACTGGTAAGGGTCCCATGCAGACGAACAATACTGGCTGGACGAACTAACGTATTGTAAGCTATTTCCTTTGTTGAAGGACTGCATCTCTTCAGGATTCTACCAATAAACCGCAATCTAGAGTTCGCCTTACCTGTTACTTGTATAATCTGATCATTCCATTTGAGATCATTTCGAATAGTCACACCCAGATATTTGACGGATGTTACCGCTTCCAAAGACTGGGCATTTATTTTTTACTCGTACATTAATGGGGATTTTCGCCTTGTTATAGGCAGTAGGTTGCATTAACTGATATTGAGAGATAACTGCCAGTGATTACTCCACGCATTTATTTTCTGCAAATCCTCATTGATTTGTTCACAATTTTCCTGTAGACTACAGCATCATCGACAAACAGTCTAATGCCACTGTCAATACCATCAACTAGATCGTTTATGTAAATCGTAAAAAGCAGCGGACCTATTACGCTGCCCTGTGGCACACGTGATGTTACGCTTGTTTCTGTTGAAGTCGCCTCATTCAGGACGACATACTGCCCTCTGTCTGTTAGAAAACTTTCTATCCTACCGCATATGTCATCAGATAGACCGTAAGCGCGCACTTTTTGGAGCAACCGACTGTGCGGAACTGAGTCGAACGTCTTCCGTAAGTGGAGAAATATGGCATCAACCTGGGAGCCGGTATCTAGAGCCTGTTGAATATCATGCACAAAGAGGGCCAGCTGTGTCTCGAATGACCACTGTTTCCTGAAACCGCGCTTGTTTCTGCAGATGAGCTTCTCAGAGTCTAGAAAGGTCAATATGTCTGAACACAAAATGTGTTCCATGATTCCACAACAAATAGATGTCAGTGAAATTGGCCGGTAATTATGTGCATCCGATTTTCTACCCTTTTTATAGATTGCAATTACCTGGGCCTTCTTCCAGTCCCGTGGAACTTTCCGCTGTTCCAATGATCTCTGATAGATGATGGATAATAATGGTGCTATGTTTGTAGCATAGTCAACATATAATCTTACGGGGATACCGTCTGGGCCAGATGCCTTCCTGGAGTCTAAGGATCTTAACTGTTTTACAATCTGCAACCTTCCTCTATTTTTAATGTCATCCATCATTCGAAACTTTCTTCTTCCTATTGTCCCTTCCTCGCTCCTACTAAAATATGCAACAAGCAGTTTCTAATAATCTGCCTGTTAGTTTCTGAGATTAATATTGAAAATCTTCGGTCACAAACAACACCTTTGTCTAACCATAATATTCTTGTCTCATATGTTTCCTCAGCGCCAGTCCTTATTGCCATATTTTGTCTTGCCTTGAGTTGTACCAACAGGAATAACTGACATGTTGCCTTTTTTTTGTTTTTGGGCCTCCCTCCTGTACTTGCAGTTATGCAAATAATATAGGATAAGTTATATACTGTCTTTTGCGACTGAAGTTGAAGTCCGAAGAGTGAGGTCTCAGTTTACAGCTGGTACTCCACAAGCTAAGGACAGTCCCTGGCAGACGCAGTCACGAATGTGAAACGACCGCAACATGTTCCATACACCTCTGCCAGAAGACCACTTACGTCAGAGCGGAGCGCAGGTCGCCCCACTCTGTGATCGTCGCAGCAACAACATAGCTGAGATCCGGAAGAACTAGTATTATGAGTCAGAACTGGGTACCAAACTTTTTAGTTAAACGTACATGCATATGAGACTGTACTTGAGTACTATTCAACTATAAACAGTAGTCTTGTATTCAGCGACAGTAATGAACACCTATTGCCATTTAAGTGGATATGGACTGCTTCTAAGTTAAGCAGTCTATATTTAAAAGTTATACTAAAATGAAATAATAACTTAGGTGTATCGTAATAGCTACTCGACTTCAAGAGATAATAAAATTCTTATTTATATCATAACTGTTTCCAATTATTTTAAAGCATCTTCAGTGGTCACTGTAATATGTCTTTTTTCTTAAAAATCTGTTTACGATTTTGTCAAATAGTTATTGCATTTTAAATTGTTACTGTTAAACTGTTCTATACTAATACTATGACATACATTTTTTTCTACCCAACTCCTAACGTTCTCCTACGCACAGCTGTTTGATTTTAGTACACTGCACTTCACTAACATGGAATATAATGTCATTTTCATGTTGTGTAGATCCATTTCCACTTTGTGTACTTTTGTTTTGCTGCCGCAGGATACCGTCTTTTTTTTGTTCTTATACATACTACGTGTTTTTAAATAAGAGGTAAGGGGACGGGTCATATATTGCCACGTGTATGTGTGACGAGAGGATGTGTGTGTGTGTGTGTGTGTGTGTGTGTGTGTGTGTGTGTGTGTGTGTGTGTAGTTACCATAGAGCATAACAGATATTATTTATAATCAAACTTCTAATAGATCTGGTTTCATTGGATTCAAAGTAGGCTAAGTAAAATATAACTTTAATTTTGTATAACTGAGAAGGCAGAAACTTTACTTGGCACATGGAAGAGTTTCTGGCAGTTGTTTGGTGATCAGTCTTCGTTTTCTAACATGGCAATGCACGCTGAGGAAACAAAGAACTGGAGAACAGAATACCATGTTGTAATTTTTCAGTGGTCGGATGGCTAGGATCGAAGACTACCATAAAGGCTGCACTTGCTTCATTTCTGTTTTCTGAAAAAATTAACTAAATCCGCATAATTTCAACTCTATAAGAGGACTTCGCACTATGTATTGTAATATAAACCGATGCAATCTGACTTTAGGACATTTTCAAGGTGTTACAGGTGGTTAAAACACAGCAGTAGTCAAAAATAATAACAATGTAGTGAGCCTCTACCATTATTTTTATTAAGAGTGCTGTGTTTCCAACACCTGTGACTACTTGAAAATGACGGAAGGTCGAAATTGCAATAGTGGATATTCTATTAAAGATTACATTCAATGGCGGTACTAAAAACATCTTACGATAATATTCGGGTTACGACGATTCTACCCGAAAGTGCCGTTATACAAGATGGGGGCAATGAAGTCAACCAAGATGGTGGCGATGACGTCATCGAAGATGGCGGCGATGACGTCATCCAAGATGGTAGATTTTGGTGGTAAGGAGGTCAATTGTGCTACCTCCACTAACACTAACCTAACCTAACTGCCCCCCCTTCCCCCCCCCCCCCCCCCCTCCACAGCAATGGCAGGAAGTTAAAATTCCAAAATGATAGTGTGGTACACCTGCAATATTGGTGGGAAGAATGGACTTGTCTTTATTATTTAACCAGTTTCAAGCATGTGTGCTTGTCACTGAATCTGGACTGCAACTGGATTAGTTGATATCGTTGCCACCAGAGAGCGCCACTGTGATGTCAGCTGATGCCACAAGTACTGTCATTCAAGATGGCTGCACCCAGTGTGTTCACCATGACCTCCAGACGCCAACTGGCTTAGTTCATATTGGTGCTACCAGAGGGCGCTCTCATGACATCAGATCATGAAGCAACTACAGTTATTCAAGATGGCAGCACCCGATGTATCCATCACGAACTCCAGAGCTCAAGTGGATTAGTTAATATCGTCAATACCAGGGGATGCCACCGCGACGTCGGGTGAAGATGCAAGATCATTTGTTCCCACTCGCGCGGGCGCGCGCAGTGTTATAACAGGACACGCGGCACGCCACAGGCCCGGGCGTCCGATCGCTTACATCACACACCCTTCGCCGTCACCTCCATACATTGCGCCGGCCATAGTCTTCTGTAAATATGCTAACACCCGCATCGCGCATCTAACCTATCAATTACCTAAGTGCTTAATTGCATTTCAATTTAAATCATATTAAATAATTCAATTTACAATTTAATATCGGTATGAAAAGGCGTTCAACTACATAGTTTCAACTACTTTTCAAGATCCAGACCACCACCTCTTCCGAGGAACTGGCACCAAGTTTGAATTCTGGCAGTAAAGAAAGGTCACTTGCGCTTTCGCTACCAACCTAAGAAAATTGGGGGGAAAGAGTGGACACCTGTACTAATCTCATCCACACAGCCGCCACTTCCGCCTAGGATGCGGCGCCAAGTGTGAATTCTGCCAGTAAACAAAGCTCACTTGTGTTTTCGCTACCAACATAAGAAAATTGCAGCAAACGAAGCTCACCACCACCACTAACCTAAGTCACCAGACCGCCACGTCTTCCTAGGGGTGGGTGGTAAAAGGTCTCAGCCCACACTAGGCTGATGGAGAGAGGATGGAGTGTACTTTATTTATGGGAGCAATTTATTTAAGCATGGAGTATATGTACGACGGAACACATGCTTTGACATGCCCCACAGCATACAGACCTGCAAACTATTCCTACATAACTCATGTATAAAGCTCTACACAGACTCTTGCCAATTGTAAACCGTCAACAATAACACATTGCACAACCTACAGACATGCGAACCACTCATAAACAATGCAGAGCATTTATGTTCAGAGAGCCAAACAACTCCTAATTTAAACAATTAGAGTCAGCACCGCCACCAAGTGTATTCGCCACTGAGTCCATAGCCCGACTGACTTAGTTCATATCGATGCCACTAGAGGACGCTGTAGTCACGTCAGGTGATGACGCAAGTACCGTAATCGAAGATGGCGCCACCTAGTGTGATCACCACGAGCTCCAGACCCCAACTAGCTTAGT
Source organism: Schistocerca serialis cubense (assembly GCF_023864345.2). Classification (NCBI taxonomy): domain Eukaryota; kingdom Metazoa; phylum Arthropoda; class Insecta; order Orthoptera; family Acrididae; genus Schistocerca; species Schistocerca serialis. The sequence goes on from NC_064640.1 coordinate 1,011,136,780, forward strand.
ACATTTCCTCTCCATCAGAGGACGCCACAGTGACACCAACTGATGACGCAAGTACAGTTATCCGTAATGGCGGCAAACCCTGTGTTCTGTACGAGGTCTAATACTCAGTACCACCAGCAGAGTACGCTGTCGCCCCTTTCGTGACATAAGCCAAGGTCGTGAGGAAAAATGGTGGGAAAACGACTCGGCCTGCTCTGGGCTGCTGGGGAGAGTAAGGATGTAGTGCACTCTATTCACCTTCAAACAACTTATTTAATGATAGAGTATATCTATCACATTGATACAAAAGATCAACCCTAATGTGATTGGCGTAATGTTACACAGCCCACAGACTCGTAACCAACTCCTAATTTCAGTACACAATAGCAAGCTGTCCTAAATAATACAGCACAGTGATGTGTAGGCACGCTAAGTACCTGTAAAGTGTCCAAATAGCGCATATCATGGCCAACAGACCTGCTCCCGAAAAAATGCAATCAACGCTCGCAAGATCAGTCCACCGCCCCCTGTCCATTACAGTACACAGGAGGTAGCGATAAGTGACGTATCTCTCAGATGTCAAACCGTGCACAAGCCCTGCTAGGCTTCTGCAAGCATGAGGTGGTGGCATCCCCATTCATACGTAACACCTGAGAAGTTCCTATCGCCTACACATCGATGATGACTCGATCGGACGTACAGTCTACGCGGCCGTCAGCTGTCAAAGAACTAACAGACCTCTATTTCGGGCCACACCCCACAACACCCGCGAAGTTAGGCCGCCGCAGCTCGGGTCCTACGTCGTCGTCGAACACCGGTGAAAGTTGCATGCCTCTATTCAGTCACCGTTATACTGCCATAGCATTCCAAAGCGCGTTCACGCCAGTCACATATTCGAGGCATCTCCAGGCACTACTTGTCTTTACCATTGAAGGTTGAATAGCACTAACCCTTTTATCACAAGCCTTCAACTGTATGTACCTGCCCCCAGCTTGACTGACACATCGCCATCTAAAATGTTCTCAATCTTATTCTTACGTCACATGGCTTCGTAAAATATAACAGCCAACTCCAGATCTCCGTAATTTTATAGTGTCCCAGAAATAGTTAACACTCGCTTTATTGTTGTCTCAGCTTGTGTGCGTCAAAATTCCTGCCCTAACAGAATCTGTTTACCAAAATATCGCCGAATCCAGTCTTCCTCCCGGACATAACATGATAGCCTTCATGCTCTCAACATACACAAATGTTCTCACCGCTCCTATATCCTGCCACAATCAATCGAGCATTATTATTCGCTCTTATCGAATTTTCCCATCGATTTACTGATACCTCCGATATCGAAGCATTGTCCGCCTTTTTCCCCTGTGCAGATGAGACTTTCAGCGGTTATTTTACACTGATCACCATATTGCACCATCTGAACCTCGCCAAGTGCCATACATATCGTCAGATACGGAAAGACTCTTACTCAAATACGCCGCTCTGTCACTGAGGACAGGAGCTTGAATATTGAGCTACAAAAGCTACACTATAGAATGAACTCAAGGTGGTAAATTTCAAGGGTAGAGTATCACATACATTAACATTCATAAATGTGCACTAACGTGTACTAGCAATCACTAACGTGTACTAACGTGCACTCGTTTCCCCTCGGCAAAATCCCGTTACTATTTCTGCTCTGAACCTGCTTCCTTGCTTGCTCACTTTTCTACGCACATCTCCAGACTCTGGGATTACAATAACACACATATTTTCATCATAATATTGTACCGAATTCGCTCTACTTCTCAAGCACTAGGCAACATCCTACCGATCGCTAGCGCAACATAATTCCAAAGATATAGACTGGAAATTATTTCTCTACAAACGCCAAATTTTATCGACGTGCAGTGTGCTGTAAACCACTGAGTAACTAGAGACAAATAGAGGAAACTCATATTTCCACTCCGATTACCGAAGTCGGTAATGTAACAGATTCGAGGTGATCAATATTGTTTACAAATCAACTACGGTCTTTCACACATCTAGAGAACAGGCAAACATGTGTCCAAAACACCACAATCGATGTTCCCTCAACTAAATAAAGGCACTAAGTGTACAGAAGCAGTAGACCGAACAATTTACATGGGAGGGAACAACGCTCCACCGCAAACGCACCATCTTCTCAAAGTAACACCTGATCACGAAAGCTGCCCAGCACATACTATGTATTAGTTCGCTATTCGGTAGTCTAGAAGATGGTAAAGTTAACTACTACACATTCCTACACTCCAACAGGCCTATTCATTTGGAAGACTGCTACCATTAACATGGGAACGCGATTCATTACCACCACAGACTTTGCATACACGAACATATTCTAGAAAACCCTTCACATATTTATTGTATCATTGTACTTACAATTAAATCTTACGATCGCAGTCTCAACTGAACGGTATTCGGCAATGAGACAAGTATTAGAAATACACTCTGTTGAACGCTTTGGCTCTGTAAATACTTGTACCTTCCTTACCACTAGACATACTCCTCCCTTCGCTATCACAGTACCCCAAGTCAAATCCATACCCACCCTACAACACCACATAGACATTTCCTTTACACGAACAGATATAATTTATAAACCTGATACTGAAATGCGAAAATACCATACACCTGGCACTAATACCAAGTGGCGCTCTCTGGTGGCGATGATATCAACTAAACCACTTGGGCTCTAGAGTTTGTGGAGAACACACATGCTTGAAACTGGGTACATAATAAAGACACGTCCATTTTTTTTCCACCATTTTCCTAGGTGTGATGCATTATCATGTTGGAATTTGAACTACCGCCATTTTTATTGCGGAGGGGGCCGCCGTCTTGGATAACTGTACTTTGGGGTGGAATCGGTGTAGCCCCAATACTTACGATACTGTAAGCCAACAACAAAAACAATTGTCTTAATAAGAGGAAGTCTGTTTTCTAACCATAGTGGCATGAGCTCTCGTTTTGGTAACCTTGGTATTGATAGTTGACAGCCCACAATTCTATGTGCTGATCTCTTCTAGGGCACAGTAGTAAACAGGTCAAAATACCTTGTAATACCTTGTAATACGTTGACTCTTAAGTTGTATTTAATGATATCAAGTAAATGGATATTCACGTAGTAATGGAGCTGCTACTCTTCTACGCTGCTTGAACTATCTCATTTGGCTAGTTTCAAATGTTAGGGAATGTGACCGCGGCTAATATATTGCAGTGCAGTGTCTGAGACAGCTGTAGAATATTTTCCAGCAATCGAAAATTTCTGATGGACCAGGACTCGAACTCGAATTTCCCGATTGTCGTGAGAGGTCACCTTAACCACGTTGGCTAGCAGTGGGCCAAATCTTAATTTGTCCTGGTGTCGACTCTCCCTTGTTATCGCACTAGTCTATATTACAGTGTCTCATCTGTGTGGGATCCGTGGTAGTATAGTGCGTGCACAGGGAGAGTAGACATCAGGACAAATGGAGATTTGGGACGTTCCTTTAAGCGTGCACAGATCGCCGAAGTTGTACAGTCTGCTTGTGGCAAACGAGCTGTGTCGACGTACGCTGTTCACGTCTCCGCACCAAGACAAATGACGAGTAAACTTGGTGGGAACAGCGGCTGCTAGAACGTGACACATGTAATACTACCGTAACGATAACATCCCAGCTCTCTAAGGACACTCTGAAATCTATTTTTGATGAACACTGTATCTGACCACGGCCCTTCAATGCAGAAATTTTTTTGTGAGATGTAGTAAAATTAAACTTTCATGAAACGATTGGGATTCACTTGTCAATAGCTAGGCACATGGTCTATTTGAGAATGGTAAACTGAGAATGCTATGAAAGAATCATTCCTCAACGGGAAGACGATTTAAATTCATCTATATGACGGGAAAATTGGGGGGATAACAGCAGAAATGGCGGGATTCGGGGACACAACCATAAGGATCTTTGAATTTCCGTTCAAAGTAGCTTCAATTACAAGCAGGTATGGCATAGTCCTGAGTAACACGCCGAAAAAATGGACAAGTTTCCAAACCTTCTACGGCTTAAGCGGCGTTAGAGTAAGTCTGACCTCCACCAACATTTCCCCTAGAGCGATCGTAATGCATGAAGGACGGCTCCAAACATGTTCAGGTTACGACAAGAAAGGACATGTACGATCTCAATATGTGCAGAGAAGTGTGCCCCATTTCCCAGTGGGAGAAGCGGTTGGCTCTAGATGATGAGATTACCACTGACTTACATCGCAACAATCAGGGTATCGGGAACGAAACATTATAAGCCGAGGAGTTGGGCCAGGGGGCGGGGGGGGGGGGGGGGGGGGGGGGGGAATGGGGGATGTAGGAGTGACGTCACACCGATGGACGCAGGACAGATACGACAGAATCTCCCCCCTGAATCAACAGTTCAATGGGTAACCTATGATGGATTAGAAAAAATGACAGGGGTCGTAGTTGAAAATGTGAGGTGACAGGAGGTGGACAACCTGATGCCGCTGGAGCCGAGCACACACTAAGACAATGGCGTGGGCAGACCGTGGCATTCATCCCGAAAATAAAAGCAACAGCGGATAGCGCCCCAAACGTTGACCTAAATGCGATGGAAACGCTTGAAAGAGAACAGAGGTTCGTCCACACCTTGGGAGGACCAGCGGACGGCCAGCAAGACGGAATATATCAGATTCCTCATACGGCAGCCGTCCCTGAGTTGGCCGAGAAAGGGAACCCACCAATCCAACAGACAGATATGGACGGGACTCAGGAAACGGCACTGAACGAGCAACCCATGTAGTGGCGCAACAGTGGGCCGGGGTAGAGCTGCCTCAGGAAGATAGACTAACTGGGCAGATGATGTGGAATGTGATCCACGAGTGAAGAAACGACCGTAGATGTCATGACAGCGGAAGTGAAAGGAGTCAAGGGCCATACGGACGGGCCAATGACCCACCTGTGTGAGAAAACTTCCTCAGCGGCCATTTTCAAGGGCAAAGACGCCCTGCCTCCCCTCAAAGGATGATTCCAGTACAACCATACATAACAGAGACGGTCAGCATCAGTAGTATAAGCACTAGTCTGAAGCTCCAGACTTTACGTGACACGCTGTGCGCCACCGAGTTAGATGTAGTCTTACTACAAGAGGTGACGAACATAGATCTCCACAAGATTAGTGGATATACAGCTTTCACCTATCCAGGCCGGCCGTGGTGGCCGAGCGGTTCTAGGCGCTACAGTCTGGAACCGCACGACCGCTATGGTCGCAGGTTCGAATCCTGCCTCGGGTATGGATGTGTGTGATGTCCTTAGGTTAGTTAGGTTTAAGTAGTTCTAAGTTCTAGGAGACTGATGACCTCAGAAGTTAAGTCTCATAGTCCTCAGAGCCATTTGAACCATTTCACTTATCCAGGAGATGAGTGAAAGCAGTACTTACAATCGAAGGAACAGTGGCGAAAGACGTGGAGTACCTGGCAACAGTCCCAGGTACTGCGCTCACCATACAGGACACACGCTTCATCAACGTCTGTGCGCCCTCAGGCTCTGGCAATAGACGTAAATGGGCGGAATTTATGACAGTAGGAATTACCTCATTACTCGCCGGTAGTTACGAGCACGTTATTTGCGTGGGTGAATACAATTGCGTCCTGCCCCGGAAAACCAGATGGCGCCTTTTTAACAACTGCCTGGACCTAGCAACTAAAAGTCGGGATCGATGTTTCACTGGTAACTTGGGAACACGTAAATGGCTGGATTCACATATGTTACGAACCACTCAGCCAGCAGACTTGTCAGCATTTACGTGACGCTAGCATTAAGTCACAAGATTTTCCATACGGAGGTATGATCGACCGTTATGTTTTTTAATTTTTTTCTGACAACGCTGGTCTTCTACAATTAATCTAAAAAGACAAGGGACGTACCGTGAAAGGAGACAATGGAAGATGAACGTCTCGCATTTGGACGTATTGGAATGTCACGCAGTATTTGACACGACATGGGAGGCTTGTGAGAGAGTTTCCTCAATATACCTCGGGGCCGGAGTGGTGGTTACATTGTGCAAAACCAGCGATTTGGAAGGCCCTCATGAGATACACCCGTCAGCGGATGGGATGATGCAACTGCACGGTGGGTTTCTATTTCCAGGTCCTCCGTTACTTATTCCGGCCTGACGCGTCGGTCGTCGACAATCACCGGAAAATATAAATGCCACGATTACGGCATTAACACGCAAAAAAACTTAGAACGGTGCCGGATTAGAGTACGACTCCGAGATAGTGTACAAAGCAAACGAAGATCCATATATCAGGCGATTAAGAAGCGAATAGGGTGCCGCAGGAAGCTCATCACTGAACTAGGAACGGCGGACGGACAACTGCTGTTACAACAGCGAGAGATTAAAACTGAGCTAAAGAGATATTATGAAACGATTTACGCCGCTACGCCTGTGGACCTGGCAGCGATGGAATAACTACTGTCGGTAACAGCCTGCAGCACCGGTCAGACGGATGAGATTAGTTTGATGGCTCAACTGACGGAAGAGGAAGTGGATGACGCGCTGATGAAAGGCCTAGAAAACAAGTCACCCCGGCGAGATGGAATACCAGTGGAACTCTACAACACATTTAAACATCAGACGTTACCGGAATTAACGTGCATATGCCAGGAATTGATCGACCCAGACGTAGATATCCCGCAAAATTTTAGCGAAGACATGATTATATAGGTTTCTAAAACGCTTATGGGGAAATCGCCACTACATTATCGCCCAATATCCCGTAATCAATGTCCACGAGGTATTTGATAAGTTGTAGTGGACACAGTCACAGACTCGGAACAAACTAGTGTCGGTATAGACTGTCACATTCACGATACCCTGTGTCATTATCGAGACATAATCGCTATAGCGGCCGCCTGTGGCATCCCGTACGCCACGGTTATGCTCGATTTTGAAATAGCCTTTGAGAGGATAAACCACGAGAATCTACTGGAGACCATGTACACAATGAACTTCCCACAACGTTTAGTGACAATCATTGACCGTCTTCTGCGAAACTCGCAGTCCAAAATACTAATAAACGGTCAAACAGTGGGGCCGGTAAGCTCAGTTAGACAAGGCTGCCAGAGACAATGGCACAATTTGATAAACCTGAGAGACTTCGCTATGTTGAATAAACAACTGCAACGACTCATAACACGCAGTCACAAGATCGTCTTGAGCGCCTACGGGCGTGACGTGGCCTTTCTATGTCCATTATAATTATCCGGGCTGTTATGCTGTGGTCGGTTGATGAATTCAGTGTCAATTCCCAACGCTTCGTCTCCGACTGCGGGAGACATCTTCAAGGGGGTCCGTAGCTCGATGGAAGATCCAACACACCCACTGGCTCGCTACTGACTGCCGCCAAATTCCGTGTCCGCGCACTCCCGCGCCGCGGCGTGACGTCACATGTTTAGAAAACGTCAGTGCAACTGGCCGCGGTCCGTCGCCGTCGATCGCCATTGCCATCACCCAGTAGTGGGCGGGTGGTACACATCTTCTTTAACACCGGCATCCATATACCGTTTAATTTCAGGCCCTCCTCCTTTCGATTGAAATTATTTGGGTGTTTAACGATTTCGATTGCCTCCCTGTAGAGCCTTTCGTAATATCCGCTTGTGGCCGCTAGTACTTGTGTCTCCTCGAAACGAATATTGTGGTTCCCTGGCTGGAAAGCATGCTCCACAACAGCTGATCGTTCCGTTTCTCCTCTTCTACAATTGCCCTTGTGATCTTCCAGACGTTTAGAAACAGTTCTTTTAGTGGTACCCACATAAACATCTCCACAGCTGCATGGGATCCTATACACTTCCGTTTTTTCCAACGGTTTGCTAGCGTCCTTGGCAGGCATAAGGTATTCCTGTATCTTCCTGGTGGGCTTGTAAATTACGGTAATATTGAGCTTCGTCAAGATCCTCCCTATTCTTTCCTTTACATTTTTAACAAACGGCAGGAAAACCTTAGATTTTGCAGTAGCCTGTACGTCACTATGATTTCTGCGTGGTTGCCTCAACGCACGTTTTATTTCGGCGGACGAATATCCGTTCTTCATCAGTGCATTGTGAAGATGTTCCATCTCAGCGTCGAGTAACTCAGGTTCACAAATGGTTCAAAATGGCTCTGAGCACTATGGGACTCAACTGCTGAGGTCATTAGTCCCCTAGAACTTAGAACTAGTTAAACCTAACTAACCTAAGGACATCACAAACATCCATGCCCGAGGCAGGATTCGAACCTGCGACCGTAGCGGTCTTTCGGTTCCAGACTGCAGCGCCTTTAACCGCACGGCCACTTCGGCCGGCGTTCACAAATATTTCTAGCTCTTTCTGCTAACGTCTTGATATCAACCCGCTTCTGTTGTGGGTGGTGGTTCGAATCCCGGTGCAAATAACGGTACGTGTGCGTGGGTTTGCGGTCGGAGACGAAACGTTGGGAATTGACACTGAACTCATCAACCGACCACGGCATAACAGCCCGGATAATTATAATGGACATGATATTTCCGGCCGTGAAAGTTTACATTTTAATGGCCTTTCTAGTCAAAACGACCACTCTGATGCAACGATACAACAGCCATCCGCACAGTGGAGCATTTTAGGTAGGAGGTAGGAGCGCAGCCGAACGTGATGAAGTCCGGTGTACCGCAGTCGACCGCCGTCTGAGGGCTCCTATAGAAGTACGGCTAAAGGAAATTACGGTCATGAATGGCCTGGGGGTGAAATTCACTCAAGACTTCGACTCACGGTTGCAATCAATTACAAAAATTTACTTAATAAAGTAGGCGCGTGTATACGGGTAGCCGGCCACTGTGGCCGAGCAGTTCTAAGCGCTTCAGTCCGGAACCGCGCTGCTGCTACGGTCGCAGGTTCGAATCCTGCCTCAGGCGTGGATGTGTGTGATGTCCTTAGGTTAGTTAGGTTTAAGTAGTTCTAAGTCTAGGGGACTGATGACCTCAGATGTTAAGTCCCATAGTGCTTAGAGCCATTTGAACCATTTGTATACTAGTAAGGCAGAATATCTTCCGATCCCTGGCCAAAATACAACCGGTGGCCTTGGCCATTGTTTATCTTATGTCTAAAGTAAACTATATGGCACGACTGCTCCCATTATCACTCACGATAACAAACAGATTACTACCAGCCTTCGGCTACTTTGTCAGCCTTGGCCACATTTCCAAGGTCAAATATTCTACATTGACTCTTCGAATGCAGTTGGAGGACTAAACCTCACCGGTGAATACATGAAGACACGGACTCTGTATATCCGCCTTTTTATTGATCACAATTAAGCTGGCCAAGCTTTAAATACCGGTGGACGTTCAACATATACCAAATGACCTCCAACATCTGAATACATCTACATCAGCATGGAGCTGCTCGAAAGACAGCTAGGCACTGTCCGAGCAGTATAAAAGTGTATCTGATCATGGCACACGCCAAAAACGACTTAGAAGATAAGTTCAGAGAGGTCGATTGGAACATCACATTTACCAACCATTGCGAGGGCCTCGTAGTATTTTGTGGTTAATGGGAAACTCCAGGGAGGTGGAGCTACGCCGTTCCCAGCGTCGTGGCTAGCTGCACTAAGCTTCTTGGTTGAGGATTTGATCTACAAATCCTCGAATGGGCTAAATCAGGGGTGTTCAGTGTCCGAGGAATTATGCTAAAGTATCCTGGTGTTCTTCGAACTATGCACGTTCACACGCACACGTCTCATTGTCCTGGTGGTAGACGTCTCCGCGCTGAGATGAAAACGAGCTGCATGTAAGGTTGAACATGGTCCACAATGATAGGTGCATACTTTTGTTGCTCCATTGTGCCTTTCAGAATGACGTGATCACTCAAGGAATGCCACGAAAACATTCCGCAGACCATAAAGCTCCCACCTGGTTGCAGAGTGTTTACTTTCAGACGTTTTACGTCATCCGTGTCAACGGCCATCTGTACGATGGAGCATTCATCTGGAAAGGTCCCCTGTCGCCACTCAGTGGATGTCCATTTGCTGCATTGGCGAGTAAATTTCAGCCTTCGTCGCATATGAACAGCAGTCAGCATGGATACACGAACCAGGCACATACTGCTGAGGCCCACACGCAGCAACGTTTCCTGAACGGTCGTTCTGGAGACACTATTGGTATCCCATTGGTTCGTCTGTGGGGGGGTCATCTGCTCAACAGTTATACATCTATTCGCCTGTGCACATCTGCGCGGCCGTCATTCACTCCAGTCATCTATGGCTCGTGGTCCGCCACAGTTGCCTCGACGCCCGTTTTGGATATCAGAGTTTTGCCATGCACGGCACACTTTAACCACGGTGGCTCGCGAACATTCTACAGCTTTTTTAAAACATATCCACACTTCACCCGAAAGCCAATGATCATGCCTTTTTGGACGTTAGCCCTGTTTCCGCTGTACGACAGCGACGGCACTGTTTCCACGCCCACCGACTTTCTAAACCCTGCACTGCTAGTGTTTCCACCTGCCGTCTGTGAATAGTTATTGCACGCTGACGTCGAACATGGCAGGTGGATCGTGTAGAAACCGTAGTATGGCCAGGTTCAAGTAACTTGTGGTACCAGTAATATTATTAACTAAAGCAACAGTAATTATTGAAATACGGCGAATTTCTCTTTCAAGATACGCGAAGTTTCTTTGAAAGTTACGTGGAATGATTAGCAATGAACCAGGTGGCGCCTGTAGCCTTATCACCGTGTTCCGGGCACTGACTGCCGCACTCAACGACGCATGACGACACAGCATATCCAGACTGAGTGAGCTGCTTCGGCGCTTCAGCCTATTTCCATGAAGCGATGCCCAAATCCTCGAACACTGACCACGCTTCAAGAACCTTCCGCTTGTCGGAAGAATGCGGCAGTGCTACCTCTTCTGCATAATCAGCTTCCTGACAGCAGTATTTAACCGCCATCTCCCACCTCCGTGGGGTCAGCCAGTCATCACCCAACAACTGAGGTAGTTTATGACGCTTCTCTCTGTTGGACGCTCCCGTGATGACTACGACATTCCTATGATGCAGCTGCCAACATCGTCACCAGGCTGAAAACGTTCGACAGCTGTCTGATCGCGCAGGCTCACGGCAGAACTGCGCCGTAGATCAGCTCACCACCTTCGCATGTTCCATGACTAAAACTAAGGTCTCCATAGGCCTGCACCGCTGGGGCCTGATGCAGCTAGACATAGCCGTCCATAATCCAGCGTGAGGTTCAGAGAATTGGATCGCTCTGCCGTCACTTGGCGGCATATTCTGGACAACTGCCGACGCCACAGCTATGTCTGCTACAGGCTCGGTTACCTGCGAAGTCCACGGTGGCCAGACGCAACACCAGCCGGCGCTCGGTATGCGCTGCTGCTGACAATGATAACGCACCGAGTGATGCTCTAGGGGCATGTTTGTCATACTCGCCGAGGTTATATAGATCAGTACCCGTGGCCGAGAAGAATGAGAGACTGTAAATTACAAACAATGAAGGGCAGTTGTATCCACGGGCTACCTTTTTCTGCTGCACCCACGTCGTCTCGAATAGAGAATCACTCGCCTACTCCAAGCCATCCTGACTCACTGCCACATTTGGTGTCAGAAGTAGGATAGTTAGTTATATGTTCCATAGATCATTTGAACGATTCTTTTATCGAAATGATGCGGAACGAGTCAGTTTACAGCAGGATATGTATACACTGTTAGTGTTAACGTTAATGAATACATATCATATTATTTCTACTCATGAGCAGTCTTTAAGAAGAATTTCGTCAATGGAATAGATGAAGTTGTCCAGGATAAATGATTTTAAATTGTATTTGAAACTTGCTTCGCTTCCTGTCAGACACTTTATGTTATTGGACAAATGACCAAAAACTTTTATTGCTGCCTACTGAAATCCTCTCTGAGCAACTGACAACTTTAACAACGGGAAATAAAGGTCATTTATCCCTCTAGTGTTCTAGGTACGTACATCACTGTTTTTCTCCAAGTGTGACGAATTTCATTAGCGAAAATGTATATTGTGATGGTGCAGTTAAAATGCGTAGCTCGTTGAAGAGGTGACGTCCTTTGGTGAACGCCACATATCATTCTTACTGATCGCTTTTGTGCAGTCAGTACTTCCTTTCTGAGTGATGAGTTACCCCAGAAAATTATTCCGTACGACATTTTAGAGTGGAGATCTGCAAAATAAGTCAGGAGGTTGATAGGTTTGTTTCCTAGATGAGCAATAATACTGAGAGCAAATGTAGCTGAACTTAACTCTTTCAGAATGTCAGTAATATGCATCTTCCAGTTCAATTTTTCATCAATACGTACACCCAAGAATTGAAGCATTCTACCCTATCTACTGACTCCTGCACATGTACTACATAACAGTTCGTATGACTCTGTGTGTTGTACTGAACTAAGTGTAGTGTGTTTCTTCAAAATTTAGGGACAGTCCGTTTTCAGAGAACCACTTAATAATAATTTGGAAAATATCATTTACTAACTCTTCCGTAGTTTTCTATCTAATGGGATTTATTATGCCACCAGTGTCGTCTGCAAAAAGTACCAATTTTGCTTGTCGAATGTTAAGGGAAAGGCCATTCACGCTTTTAAGAAATAGGAGTGGCCCAAAATTGAACCTTTGGGACTCCCTTTGGGATTTTACCCCAGTCACTAAAATTTTCTACCTTTCCGACATTGTCTGAATTATTCAGTACATCTTTTACGTTCTGTTTGTCACGTATGACTCTAATCAGCTGTGTGTAAAGCCACCAACTCCATAACACTTGAGTTTATTTAATAGAGTATACAGTCGACGATCCTAGAAAGATCACAAAAGTACCAAAAAGGCGATATATTACTATTTAAGGCTTGTGCTATTTGATGAGTGGATGTGTAAATAACATTCTCAGTCGAGCAATCTCTCTGGAATCCAAACTGTGATGCGCTTAGTAAACAATTTCCACTTAATTATGCGACTGCTCTAGAGTACTTTTTAGAATATTTTGGTAAAAGATGTCTGCAAGGGAATTTGACGATAGGTTTTTAAGTTTGTCTTGACACTTTTTTATGCAGTGGTTTAATAATTGCATATTTTAACCCGCCTGGAAAAATTTTCTTGGCTTAGAGATTGTTTGATTCCTCAAGAAGTGGGGTCCATGGATGGAAAAGAAGATTGATGGAAAAGGTTGTTGATGAAGATCGACGGAGTGGAGGAAGCATTACAGAGAGGAAGGCTGCATAAAGACGTAAGTTAAGACAGATTGTTGGAGAGTAATCAAGGACAACAGCAACATTTGTAAGCAGCAGCTTGGACATCTATTTCAAGCCACTTTTGAGATTCCCTAAAGCCCTTGAGCAAGATGAATGTCTTAGGATAATTCAGAACGATATAAGTACCACGAATGTCAGTAATTAAGTGTGGGTATCACATAGGATTTCAGGCCGTGGCTACTGAGCAATTCACGAATATTAAGACATGTAATCTAGGGACAATGTGACACACAGGAAGATCGTTAAAAAGTGCTACTTGGTTCGATATGATAAGTTTAAGCCGTTATAGAGCACCAATAAATTAAGATACAAGTCACAACGGTATTCTTTGGTTAGGTCTCTATATCTCTACGTCTTCACATCATGCAGCAGTTCTGATAGAGTCCACAGTCGCGATATCTCAAGAACATGACTAAAGCAAGGCTACCATGGATTTCTTAATGTTGTGATTAAAAAGTGTTAGAATATAGAATACAGAACAACAAGATAGCGTGGAAATTGCAAAGATCACGCAGGCCAATGGCACCAAATGATAGAATAATGCGCATACAGTTCAGTTCGTGTAGAACAGTTTTGTTCCCCATGGGTTAGTGAAGGGCCTAGCCTACAGTACGCGTTTTCTACTTCACCACCGTCAGAAGTTGGTAGTAAATTAGTAAAGTGAATTTGTAGACGATGATACCGGACGGAGTGTATAAACGTAAATAAGATCATAGTGGTATGAAGTCATCCTCATACCCATTTCCTCCCAAGTGATGGAGCCAGAAGGGGTTCACCAACGAGGACTTCACTGACGTAGTATACTGCAAATCACAAATCCTGTGTTTGTGCCCAGTCCTACGGAAACAACAAAGAAAGTGTAAATAGTGTAAAGGAACAATGACAGTGAAGGTGAAGTTTACCCTCAGGTATGTTCTCAGAATTAAAGTAGGAACACACAAAGCTTACCTTATGTAAGTCTAAGTATTTCAATGCGTTTAGTGTGTTCAACTTTCAATTGGGAATTCAGGGACCGTGTTCAACTAAGCAGGCAAGAATGTGCCTGTAGCCGCAGAATAGTGTTCCGGGCACAGAGTCGATTCATGTAGACAAAGCAGCCCAAACAGCAGCGAGTAACTTCCGTACTACAGTCTGGAACCGCGCGACCGCTACGGTCTCAGGTTCGAATCCTGCCTCAGGCATGGATGTGTGTGATGTCCTTAGGTTAGTTAGGTTTAAGTAGTTCTAAGTTCTGGGGGATTGATGACCTCAGAAGTTAAATCCCATAGTGCTCAGAGCCATTTGAACCAACTTCCGTACTGCGGCGGACTTCCACAAGGACAGAAGAATGCAGCAGCGTTACTTTTCCGGATGATCAGCCACCAGGCATCAGTATACAGAGTGAATCACCTAAAACTTGCATCGGAAATATATCGGAAATGGGAAGTGCTATTGATATGCTGTTTTCACAGAATGGATTAGTAGTCACGGATTTGTATTGGTTGCCAATCAACAGATCGTCATAAAACATAGAAACTGTGTTTTTTTGTGCAAACATACACTTTTTAAATTGAACGATGCCTGTTGGGATTAACAAACTGGAAGTAGGGTAAATTAGAATGTCAGTGGTGTTTGTTGCAGGATTCTAGTGTTAGTCTTTTACGAGATATCGTAATTTAGAAAAGTTCCCACATCGACACTTGTGCAACACCTGTGGTAACACACACTAAAGATCAACCCAAGTACATACACTAGCTATGTGGATTCTAACCAGCAACGAAACAAATGACTATCAAATGTTGTGTTCAAAATGAGTACCGGCGGCGGCAATACCCGTTTCCATTCTGGTAAGGAACGGCTGCTGCACTAGCGTTTCAGCGGAGATGTCGGAGCAGGTTGCAGTAATACGTCGTTGTATATCATCGGGTGTATTTCGTGTGCCCTTGTAGACAGCGTCTTTCAGCTTTCCTCAGAGAAAAAAGTCTACAGGCATCAAACCCGGGAAACGGTCCGGCCGAGGTACAGGTTCTCTACGTACAGTCCAACGATTTGGAAACAATTCGTGAAGACATGCTGTAGTACATCTGTGCACTATGGGCTGGAAAACCTGCATGTTCGTGCCACAGGTTCCTCCTAGTCAGTTAACGTCTTCTAGCATACGTGGAAAATGGTCTGTTAGGAGGCTATGAAAAACAGGGCTATGAGCCACACCATACGTTTGCACTCAATGGACGCCGACGTTCCACCTGAAGAAGCCAACGGGGGTTGTCAACAGACCAATAGTGCATGTTTCGCTGCTTTACCCTGGCCGAGTTTCGTAAATGTGGTTTCATCACTAAACAAGGTACATGATACGTCTGGAGTACCCTAGAGATGTGATAGGGATGTAATCTATGTCGGTGGAGAATGCGTAGGACACTTACCTGGCTCGTGCCACTTCCTCGTGCGATTGCACAGGACCCAATGTGCGGATCAACTGCAACAGCAGCAAGAAAATTAATTTCCCCATCTTCTAGCGTCACTTGTTTCCTTCTGTTAAACTGTCTAGGTGTTACACTGTCATTTTCACGCAAGTCATTGAAGAGGTTGATAAATAAGTGCTGAGATGTTACCGTCTATTGGGATATCTTGCCATGTACACCGTACAGGAACAAACTGCCGTCTTCCTTCGTTCTCCATACACCATGAGCATGTCGGCTTTTCTGCATCGGTAAATCCCATCGACCACTCACGACCTACTGCTTGGACCGTCACATACTAACTGACTAGTAAGTCGCAGTGCATTCAAGGAACACACAAGCACACTATAAGCAAACATAACATCTTACCTAGCAACTACGTAGGTTAATGGCAAAAACAAGTGTCAGTATAGGAATATGATATCTCGTAAACGACTTGCACTAGAATCCTACAAAAACACCACTACATTCTAATTTACCCTACTTTTAGTTTGTTAGTATCAATAGGTATTGTTCCATTTATAAAAGTGTGTGATTACAGAAAAAATAAACTTTCAAAGTAGTATTAAATCACATTTATTGGCTAACAATACGAGCCCCTGACTACCAATCCATTCAACGAAAACCGCTCATCTGTAGCTTTCCATTCCTAAATATTTGCGGTGCAAGTTTTAGGTGATTCAGCCTGTGTATACGCCTTGGGCTCAGTCAGTCATTATCTGACAGCTGGGCTATGTTATGACGCCCGTCCTGTGTTGGGTGTTGCCGTGAAGACAACAGACGAATCTATGACGCATCTGCTAACACCATCACACGCCTTAGGAAACCCTCCATTGCTGCCTGATCGCCCATGGTCTTGGCATCCCTGTGCTCTGCTGCCACAGCTTGGATTGATGTTCCAGGGATCGAACTCTGGTACTCCCCCCCCCCCCCCCCAACTGAGACGCAGCTAGCCTCAGCCACCCATTCCCTGGTGCAGAGTTGGGGCCACTGGGTCGGCCAGCCGTCGTTACTTGACCATGAGCAGCGGAAGCTGCGGCTGGGCCTGCAACGGGGTCTGTTACGCTAACGTCCACAGGGACTAACGCAGCATCAGCGCAGCAGGTGTTCGGTATGCTCTGCCGCTGACAGAAACGACGCAATTAGGACAACGCTGTGGGAGACGTTGACTAAGCACACTTGCTGCACTCGCCAGGGAACCACAGACTAACACCTGTGGCCAAGAGGACTGAATGATTGTAAATACTAAAAACAGAGGGCATTTATTACTACGAGCTTCCTTCTTCTGGTGCACCCACATCCATCTCCGGTAGAGAATCATTCGTTACGTCCAACTCCAAGTCACTCCGTCATCCAAAAACAGATCTACACGGCAGAAAAAAAATAGTACCCCTGGAAAGACGAATTATATTTTGATCCTGTGACGGCATATGCCACCTGGGTGATAGTAGATGTACTGATAATGGTTTCAACTTCGTCTGCCAACAGATACCGAAGTGTCATAGCTCTCAGAGCGCCATTTGTGCCTGTCCTTTAATAGGGAATGCTGACAGCGAGATGGCTCAGTTTGCTGCAAACATGTGAAGCAAGTAGGTAACTATGCTACATAGACCCACTCGTGCATCCTGCATCCAACTGAATGAGTTTGAAACCGTGGCCTTACAAGTGGCGAGACGGTCCTTTCGGGGTGTTGTGACACAGATTGGACGTGTAGCGTCAGTTGTGCAGCGATGTTGGTATCAGTGGTCACGCGAATATTCTCACACCCGTGGGCGAGTTCTGGACATCCACGCAGCACAGACAGCCTCCATTTTAAGGACAACAGTGGCAGGTCGCACAGCTACCACACCATAGAAAGGACAGCTTCTGAAACCAGACATTTCAACACGAACTGTTTGGAACCAGTTATTAGCAGTGCAACTACGGGCTCGCACACTCGTCTTTCACTCACGCCACGGCATCGACGAACACGGCTCGACTGTTGCCGTCTGAGGATCACTTGGAAGATGAAATGGCTCACCGTGGTCTTTAGCGATGAAAGCGGATTCTGCCTGCGCGCTTATTTATGCTCATTTGCACGTACGACGTAGACCCGGTTTAAAAATGGTTCAAATGGCTCTGAGCACTATGTGACTTAACTTCTGAGGTCATCAGTCGCCTAGAACTTAGAACTAATTAAACCTAACTAACCTAAGGACATCACACACATCCATGCCCGAGGCAGGATTCGAACCTGCGACCGGAGCGGGCGCTCGGCTCCAGACTGTAGCGCCTAGAACCGCACGGCCACTCCGGCCGGCCGTAGAACCGGTGAGCGTTGCTGGTAGAGTGAATTCGTCCAAGACACACTGGCCCCATTCCAGGCATTATGGTCTGGGATGCGATAAGCTACAACTCACGTTGGTCTTTAGTGTTTCTGGAGGGGACGCTAACCATTGCTCGGTACTTGCAGTGTGTTATTAGATATGTTCTTTTGCCGTTCTTGCAACAGAAAGGTGATGTGCTGTTCCAACAGGATAACGCTCGCCCACACACTGCCCGTGACACTCAAAATGCTCCGCAATACGTGCAGCAACCATCCTGTCCAGCACATTCTCCGGACTCGTCTCCAATCGAGAACGTGTGGCTTATGAGAACTGACTCGTGTGGCTCGTCAGTCAACAACTCTTACAGAACTACGTGAACAGGCCGAGCAGGCAGTATTCGCCATCTGTACGACCGACTGGATGCCAGAGTCGGCGCCAACGTTGCCGCACTTGGAGGCTAGTATTGGTCGATATCTGGTACCTCAGAACCACTTGTGCTATTGATCTATAAATGTAATCATTTCATGTACTTCATATGCACTGTTGCAACAATAAATCCATAGTGAATCGGAAACCTGGAGAAGGGTTGCAGTAATTTTTTCAGCAGTGTATTATTTGGTATGTCGAGTTTCTAAAGTTCCGTGCTCTTTCTCTTTAGGATCGATTACTTGAGTAACGTTTTAGGACACACTAGACACTGCCTCACTGCAGTTGGTTGTGGATTGCTTTTGGCCGTTCCGGAAGACAACACAAGACATTATTTACAGGAACGATGTATCAGTCAGCAACATAGATAGTTGATGCGTGTGTATTACAGGAGTTATGACCTGCATGTACAAGTGTGTAAGTTTTTCATCCTTATCCTCTGCATACAGGGTGTCGCAGGAGGTATGATCAGTATTCACGGATATGACAAGTACTATAATGCGAAGCAAAAGTGTCTAACTTGGTATGTAAAATGTATATCCTAGAAGCCGTGACCACTTGTACATCTTCGTTACTGTGTAATATATATCTCCAACTAAACAAGTGCTCATAGCACTTAAGGAATGCATTTTAGTGTCTATGTTTACTAGTCAAGTTTTTCTTTGTTTAGACCATACTAACTCCTCTCACAATTTGGGAAGCAAAGAACTTGCACTAGAAGAGATTGGTTTCACAGAACCGGAGATGAAGACGTGCTCAGCTCTAAAGGTATGCATTTTAGAGCCCATGTTTGCTACACTTTTTTGCTTTGAATGATCGTTCCTGTAAAATCCCTGAATATTGATAATTCCTCCTGGGACATCCTGTATATTCTTAGAGGTATGAAGGCCTTGTACAGTGACGTTTACCCGAATGCGTTAGCATACTGATGTAATGAAAGTACTAAGATTCATATTTTTACTTTGTAGTAGTGTCAGTTTAAAATGGACGAATGGTCTGAAACATGTCCTGTATTTTCAAGTAAAATAAATAAGTTACAGCAAAGGCTCAAGGATGGTGTTATTAAAAAATTATTCACACTGACGCGCACAAGATAATTTCTAGCCTTTTGTATCCAAGTTCCATAAAAAGGAGGCTGCATTACTGCACAGTAGCTGTGCCGAAATCGGGTATTTCATGGTATGTATGTTATGAGAAGTAGAAAATACATCAGTTGGTTCTGCTAAGAAATTCGTCATTAGAGTAGGAGGAGTTGGCCACCAATAAATCCTAAAAGCTCCTCTTAGACTGTACTTTACAGCAGCTAAAATTTTTGTCACTACTGGAAAGTTACTAAAATGTGTGCTTTTGAAAAGTTAACATCTTTCTGGACCGAAGTAAGTAGTTTTCAGTCCTTAAAAAGTTAGCTCTTACTTCTAGCATTGATTCTGTGAACTGAATTGTTTGTTCAAATGAGAGATGCATGTAACTACAAGAAATAAAAATTAAATAACTTTAAGAACTGGAAATTGACATTTGTGATAATACACAATCGTACTTCAAAATGATAATAAATTCCTGTAAAGAGTCGAGGATCGTACATAAACAAAGTAAACTGGAAAATATGTTCTTGGTTTCAGTGAACACACAGCAGTTCCTCTGCATTTTAAATCTAGTACAATGCTTCCTGCCATGTTCCTTTTGTTTTATAAACATTTCCACTATCAGTCCATGGATGCATGGATAGAACATCAGCAGTGTGAGTAAATTTGTACTTATTAGAGAAATTTATTCAAGCTAATAAGTAGAAACGTTTTGTGATAGATTCGTAAATCGCGCTTAATACGAGAAACGTATTAGACAAATGGAATCATCATAAAAACAAAAAAATGCTGTATTAATGTTTTTTGAAAGTTTCCCTTACGATTAAAAGCATCCGTGATCGTACTGAGACTGTTTGGTATTTTGAATATAATTTTTTTTTTTCGTCACTGTTGACCGAATTCGACCACATGGTTATTATCAAACGTCGTGTAGATTTATTTGCTACCGATTCGTGTGTACGTGTATTGTTGTCGTGCAGTTGTCTCCAGAGCCTAAGGAATAAACGAGAGCGTTTTCACCTGACTAGGACCCTAAATCGCATCTCTTTCATTTGGTGTCATCGGCTCCACCTGACACACATTTCCCATACGAATAAACCAATAGTATGAGATTAACTGGGGACTTGCTAGTAGTGACACACACAATATGCGGGATGACGGCCAGGCTAAAATATCATATTAAAAGGTTTACTCACCTAAGACATGCATCAGGAACTACATTTCAGTACTATCATGCAATGTACTTAGGATAAATCATGTCTCCGAATATTCCACAAGTATTGCATCATTATTAATTTCTTTCGATAAATCTTTTCCTACTCTTATTAATGACATCGGTAGAAGTATTGAAGGTTCAAATGGTTCAAATGGCTCTGAGCACAATGGGACTCAACTGCTGCGGTCATTAGTCCCCTAGAACTTAGAACTAGTTAAACCTAACTAACCTAAGGACATCACAAACATCCATGCCCGAGGCAGGATTCGAACCTGCGACCGTAGCGGTCTTGCGGTTCCAGACTGCAGCGCCTTTAACCGCACGGCCACTTCGGCCGGCAGAAGTATTGAAGGAAAGAGCCTCGCTGCCGAGGAAAACACAAGCTGCCGATCTATTAAACATACACTTTACCTACTAATTCTACCACTGTTGGCAACAATTCACGATCTGGCATACGGAGAAAGAATACGTGGTAAAACATCCTGCTCTTTCTTTCTGCCCCAGTCATTTCCCTCATTTGCCGTCTGCAGTCAACAGATTATTTTCTTGGAATTATACACTAAGCTTGTCAATTATGTAGTTTGAGGCCTTTGTTTGTATAAACTTTTAACGAGAAGAGCATGGAACTCCCTTCGTTAGGGAATGTAAGCCCAAATACAGGTTGAAGAAAGATTCGCGTACTCGTACCTCGCAGCGCGATTCCTCAAATGTAGCGTGGGGTAAATAAAAGTGGCATTGAGAACAGAGTTCCAGGGTACAAACACACACAGCAGAGGAAAGGAAATAAAATACTAGACCGACTGTAGCAGATGTTGAAAGTGACCAGAGCTCATATCGCGGCACTTTAGTGGCCATGAAGGCGGATCGAAGCTGGACTGCTGGAATTGCTGCAATCTCATTCGAAACGCTCTGCTGCAGTTCTTGAAGACTATGAGGATCGTTGCGATACACCTTCAACTTGAGGGCTCGTCACACAAAGTGATTGCATACTGACAGGTCAGGTGACCTGGGTGGCCACCTATGGCGCGATCAGACTGACCTCTACTAACAACTGTGTCAGATGTGAGGATTGTGTAAATGTGCTCCAAGGTTCGCCCGGCTGTATGGGCAGTCGCTCCAGCATAAATGCTCGATCATATATGATCCATCATGTATGCATCCATTCACATCCAATTGTTCCACTCCGCCAGCCCACTATTGTTTGTCCCACCTTATACAAGCAATACAAAAACGTCTGGGCATATTTCCTGCAGTAAATAGACGTTAAAGACTGTCAATCGGGCAACACTGTAATCACGTGTAAAGTAACTACCTGTCGCAGCATATACGTGAACTGCTGTGTACAAGATAGAATTTAGGGTTAGCAAGCAGGAGGTCAAGGGTGCGATTCAGGGACGAGGCGTATTTGTTTTACTTGAGAATTTCATTCTACCATATAATACTGAAGTACACACCGTTTCTTAAGCCACATTTACCCGACATTTGCACACTACAGAGTTTTATATGGTGGACATAACATAAACGTAGTCATGTAAGTCAGAAATAGACAGCTGAAGCAAATGACCTGTCATAAATGCAGAATAACCACAAAAACAATATCATATCGCGGTGCTTAAGATTACTGCGCAGTTAAATTACTCAACATCTACAAGTCATTTATGCTACATTCAGTACGTCCGCTCAGATGAAACACATTAGTAACCAGTGAAAATAATTATTTCCATATTAATGATCGTATGACGCTTTCAAACGAATACGTTGCCCTCAGAGCAGATGCTCAAAGCAGACCGCTCCCCCTACTTCCCTCCCCCCCACCCCCGCTCTCCAGCCCACGTCCAAATATTGCGCGCGACCCACTGAATCATACAGCTCTGGACTCATCGCATGATGGCTGCATCCAGAGATATAAGAGCAGCATGAACACACACCATCAGTTCTTCCACATGTGTTGGCGGAGTGGAATACACACGCTCCTTCAAGAGTCCCAACAGGAAGAACTCCAGGGAACTTACATCGTGTGAACGTAGGGGTCGTACAACTGGACCTCCCCGTCCGAGCCGTTTACCTGAAAATGTTCTGTCTAAATACTGTCGCACATTGATTCTGAAGTGTGGAGGTGCACCATCATGTTGAAACCATAACCTGTGCCAAACATGAAGTGGAACATTTTCGCCGGCCGTTGTGGCCGAGCGGTTCTAGGCACTTCAGTCTGGAACCGCGAGACCGCTACGGTCGCAGGTTCGAATCCTGCCTCGGGCATGGATGTGTGTGATGTCCTTATGTTAGTTAGGTTTAAGTAGTTCTACGTTCTAGGGGACTGATGACCTCAGATGTCAAGTCCCATAGCGCTCAGCGCCATTTGAACCATTTGAACATCTTCCAGTATACCACGCAAATAGATTGAGAGTAGTGCATGATACCTTCGTGCAGTCAACCGGTCAGGCAAAAAGCTGAGGCCCAGACTCTTGTATCCCAATATACCAGCCAGACGTTCATGCCAAAGTGAACTTGATATTCGCGGTCACTAGTGACGTGCGGGTTAGCGTCACACCAATGGTGGGCATTGTGTTTATTGAAGACACCCTTACGAAAGAACGTTGCTTCATTCGGCCATATTACAGCATTTATGAACTCATCGTTGGCTCCCTGTTGTTGGAATCATTCACAGAATTGCATCCACAGACGGCGGTCTGCAAGATGCAGGTGTTGCGTTAAAAAATAATGATAGGGTCGTAGTGGTGTAGCCCATGCTGTGCAGCACGTCAACGACCGTGCGTTGCGAGACAAGCAGCTGCCTTGCAACGCTACGTTTATTTCGCTGGGGTTCTTGGTGTATTACCTCCATAATAGCTGGAGTACGGCGAGTCCGTAGACCAACTCTGTCACGCGATGGTGGAAGGAGAAAACCTGTTTCTCGAGGGTGAACCTCCAGACGACGAAACACATTTTTATCTGGATGACGCCGACCAGGATATCTAGCAGCATCTTCACGATCGGCAACAGCAGCCCCATATCAGATGTCTGGTACGGCGCGCCGCTGAATTTGAATCCGCGCCAGACGTCATGGACGTCGAAGACCCATAGAGGTCTCTGCACCATCGCGCTGTAAGCTGTGGCGGCGCGCGCCTCCTGGCCCGCTTTTAGTGTGGGGGCGCCACAGTGAAACACGTGGTCCCAGCAGCCAGTAGCGGCGCCCCCGATAGCATACTTAAGCGCCTGCCTCGCGTCCAGACATTCGAGGGTTGGATTCCCTCACTTCCTGATCGAGGACTCACACTGCCTGGGCTACACTAAGGGTGTATCTTCGACGTGGAAGAGCCCCAACCGTGCATGCCGGGTTGTCGCCCGTCTGCACGCCGTCACTGCTGCCCGCCGCCCGCCGGTGCTCGCCGCCTGCCGCCGCCGCTACCGCCTGGTCGCCGCCTCCCGGTGCTCGCTGCTACTGCTGCTGCCGCCGCCGCAGGCTGCCGCCGCAGTCTCCCTGTGCTCGCCGCCGCCGAGGGCTCGCCGCCGCCCCCTGTTTTAGTTCCTTTTGTACTTCGGCGACTCCTGTCGCCTGTGGGCACTGCCTGTAATCATGGACACCCTAACTACCACCATCATCTACACCTCCCCTTCACCTGTCCCCACTGTAACATCATGGAGTGCTCCCTCTGGGATTAACCCTTCTCATCCACCTCCCCTACTCACGGTTTCCTCCCCATCTATCTCCTCATCATCACTGTATCCCCACCTGTATGTCACTGCTTCTCCTGCTCCTTCCCCTTCCCCTGCTCCCACACCCCCCTCCCGCTCCTTTCGCCCACCGAGACGACTTTCAACCCCTCCCCCATGCAACTACCACTGCTTCCCCCGCTGAGTCACCGCCTGCCGCGCCACAGTCGCCGCCACATAGCGCCCTACCCTCTCACCCGGTGCTACTGCCTCACAGGAGGGCCCTGCCTCCCACCCCCTCCCCATCCATCTACATCTACATTTACATTTATACTCCGCAAGCCACCCAACGGTGTGTGGCGGAGGGCACTTTTGCGTGCCACTATCATTACCTCCCTTTCCTGTTCCAGTCGCGTATGGTTCGAACGACTGTCTGAAAGCCTCTGTGCGCGCTCTAATCTCTCTAATTTCACATTCGTGATCTCCTCGGGAGGTATAAGTAGGGGGAAGCAATATATTCTATACCTCATCCAGGAACGCACCCTCTCGAAACCTGGCGAGCAAGCTATACCACGATGCAGAGCGCCTCTCTTGCAGAGTCTGCCACTTGAGTTCGTTAAACATCTTCGTAACGCTATCACGGTTACCAAATAACCCTGTGACGAAACGCGCCGCTCTTCTTTGGGTCTTCTCTATCTCCTCCGTCAACCCGATCTGGTATGAATCCCACACTGATGAGCAATACTCAAGTATAGGTCGAACGAGTGTTCTGTAAGCCACCTCCTTTGTTGATGGACTACACTTTCTAAGGACTCTCCCAATGAATCTCAACCTGGTACCCGCCTTACCAACAATTAATTTTATGTGATCATTCCACTTCAAATCGTTCCGCACGCATACTCCCAGATATTTTACAGAAGTAACTGCTACCAGTGTTTGTTCCGCTATCATATAATCATACAATAAAGGATCCTTCTTTCTATGTATTCGCAATACATTACATTTGTCTATGTTAAGGGTCAGTTGCCACTCCCTGCACCAAGTGCCTATCCGCTGCAGATCTTCCTGCATTTCGCTACAATTTCTAATGCTGCAACTTCTCTGTATACTACAGCATCATCCGCGAAAAGCCGCATGGGACTTCCGACACTATCTACTAGGTCATTTATATATATTGTGAAAAGCAATGGTCCCATAACACTCCCCTGTGGCACGCCAGAGGTTACTTTAACGTCTGTAGACGTCTCTCCATTGATAACAACATGCTGTGTTCTGTTTGCTAAAACTGGGTGTTGTGTGATGTCCTTAGGTTAGTTAGGTTTAAGTAGTTCTCTAAGTTCTAGGGGACTAATGACCATAGATGTTAAGTCCCATAGTGCTCAGAGCCATTTGAGTCTGTTTGCTAAAAACTCTTCAATCCAGCCACACAGCTGGTCTGATATTCCGTAGGCTCTTACTTTGTTTATCAGGCGACAGTGCGGAACTGTATCGAACGCCTTCCGGAAGTCAAGTAAAATAGCATCTACCTGGGAGCCTGTATCTAATATTTTCTGGGTCTCATGAACAAATAAAGCGAGTTGGGTCTCACACGATCGCTGTTTCCGGAATCCATGTTGATTCCTACATAGTAGATTCTGGGTTTCCAATAACGACATGATACTCGAGCAAAAAACATATTCTAAAATTCTACAACAAATCGACGTCAGAGATATAGGTCTATAGTTTTGCGCATCTGCTCGACGACCCTTCTTGAAGACTGGGACTACCTGTGCTCTTTTCCAATCATTTGGAACCTTCCGTTCCGCTAGAGACTTGCGGTACACGAACATCCTTCCTCCCAGGCAAAATCCACAAAAAAATCTTCCAAATGGCCCAGTGGCGACCTCTACACTACTCCCTCATCCAAAAAGCCACTGCCCTCCACACCTCCCTCTGACCCCATCATGGATACCACCCCACCTCCCTCCTCTCCAGCCCCCACCCTGTATACCTTCGTCCTAGCCAACCCTGATCCGAAATTCCTGGATGCCCACACCCTCACCCTTGAAATCCGGAAGTACATCCCCAGTGCATCCATCATCCAACTTATCCCTCCCGGAGACTCTGTTCTGATCAAGTCTCCCTCTCTCTCTTTCCATACTGATGTCCTCCAGCACCTTCCCCACCCCATGCACTGCATTCCTTACATCCTTCTCTCCTCGTCAGCCCCAACCCCCTCATCATCTGCGAACCCTCACCGCCATCATCACAAAACTCAGCCCTGTGGTCACGGAGGCTGAGGTGTCGGCGGAACTGAACGCCCACCCCGCCCTGGAAGTCCGCTCGGCCCGCCGTATTTACAACTCCTCTGGCTCTACTTTCCTCATGCGTATATTTACAGTCGGCCTCCTCCATCGACCACCTCCGCACGCAGGGAGCACTGATTTTCAAATGCCGCCACCCTGTCGATCTGTCCCGTTTCCCTCCTCAATCCTACCACTGAGAGCGCTGTCTCCTGTACACCCAAAACTGCAAGAACCCCCCCCACCTGCCCCCATTGTAAGGCCTCCCGCTTCATTAAACAGTGTCCCAACCTCGCCTCCCCCCTTCCTGCAACACCTGCAACGAACCTCACCCCATCTATTCCTCCAAATTCAAAGCCAAACCCCCTCCCATCAATCCTGAACTCACTGTCCCCATTCGCCCCATCGATCCACCCATCCACACTAACAATTCCCTCCGCCCTCCCCCTAGAGCAGAAGACATCATTCGATTCCTCACCATCATCCTGCAGAACATCCACCCTTTCCAGCACCCCAACACACTCCAGCAGATTTCCCTTGCCGCCCACTCTGTTTTCCACTTAAACACTTATGCCATCTACTCCCACAACCAGGCCCACTTTACCTTCACCCATCTCAGCACCCTCGTTTAAGCCCCTCTTTCCCCTTCCCGCATCCTTCCCAGCTCCAACATCCTGGCGCATCAACAGTATCGTCCCCTCTACCGCAACATTCGCTCCCTCCCTGCAAACAAATACCTCTTCATACATACCCTCTCTCAGCACCAGGTTGACTCCATCATCCTTAATGAAACCTTCCTCCAACCCCACCATGTTGTCCACACCTCCCCCTATCTCCTACACTGCACTGACAATCCCCTTCCCCTATCCCCAGGTGGGGTCACTATAGGCCACCTCAAGCATCTCCCTGTCCAGGCACAACCCCTCCTCAATGACCTGTCTGAACACCTCCTCAGCCTATCCCCCCCCCCCTCACCATCACCTGTGCCACTATCTATATCTGCCCCACAGCTCCTCTCCCATTTGACTTCATTTCCCATGTTGACCGTACCTTCTCCACCTATGTGATCGCCGCTGACCTCAACATCCACAGCCGTGACTCTGCCACCCTTCGGCGGTGGTATCAATTCCTTGGCAACCTCCATGGTGACATTGTTCCTCTCCCACAGCTCACCCATCCTGAAAGTAACTCCACCCCTGATTTTATCCTCGCTTCCCCCAACCTCCTTGGTCACATTGCTGTTGATGTCCTCGATCCCATTGGTAGTGACCTTCTCACCATCTCTTCTACCCATCCCTCCGCTGCAGCCACCCACCCACCTGCCCGTCCAAAGTCTGTCCATGACTACCGCCGTGCCAATTGGGATGCCTGCCAGGAATCCATTGCCTTACACGTTGAAAGCCACCCACTCACATTTCACCACCCTGCTTACATCACCCATGCCTCTTCCTTCCTTCAGAAGACCATCACTGACGCTGTGGAGGCTCATGTCCCTACCAAACTCATCCACCCTCACCTCCCTATGCTTCCTCCACAGACCGTCCTTCTTCTGCGTGAATCCCGCAGGCTCTACCACTCCTTCCTCTGCACCTGTGACCGGGGTACTATCACCTGCCACCGGCAATTACAGCGACACATCCGGAACCTCCTTACAGCAAAGAAACGCCGGGACTGGCGCCAGACATGCACACGCCACCACCCTCCCTGTCGACTCCTCCAAGTACTGGTCAGCCTTCCACCGCCTTACTGGTAGCCATCCCACCCTGCATTACCCCATCCTCCATGACGATCGACCCTTCCCTGACAACCTCAGTAAGGCTAACCATTTTGCTTCCCACTTATCCAAGGTCTTCTCCATTCTTGACAATCCCCATTTTGATTACACCGTCTTCCTCACCGTCCTTGACCATACTGACACCTCTGTCCCCCCCACTCGCCCCTAGCTTCCAGTACTTGGATCGTTTACCCCTCTCAGACATCAACACTCCCATCACCACACAAGACATCACACTCGTCCTCCGCTCCAATCGCAACACCAAACCTGGTCATGATGGCGTCACCTACCGTCACCTAAAGGAATCCCCCCATCCTTCCTGTCTGACTTTGCTGCCCTGTACAATGTCCTCCTCTCCACTGGATTTTACCCCAACCTGTGGATGACTTCCCGTGTCCTGCTGTTCTCTAAACCTAACAAACCCCCCTCTGATACCTGTTCCTATCGCCCCATCTGCCTCATCTCTGTGTTCAGTAAGGTCTTCGAGGCCATCCTCTCTCACCATATTCACCGCCACCTTAACCAGCACCACTTCCTTCCCTTTACCCAATGTGGCTTCCGGCCTTCCTTCTCCACCACTGACCAGCTCCTTAACCTTACCAATCTTCTTTCTGGACCGCCACCTCACATGGACTCCCCATCTACTTGCCATCAAAAACAAAGCTCACAGCCGCCTCCGCCTCCTGAAACTCCTGCCCGGCCAGACGTGGAGTCTGCAGCCTTCCACTATCCTTCACACCTACAAATCCTTGATCCGTTCCATCCTCTGTTATGTCAGTGTAGCTTGGATTTCTGCCCCTCTCGGGTTCTGTAAAGCCCTCCAAATCCTCCAACGTCATGCACTCCACCTCGCCTTTCGCATCCGCCTTCCATCCCCCACGTGAATCCGCTATGACCTCATCCCTTTCCCCCACATTTTCCTTTTCTTTGAACACATCCGCACAGTGTATATTGTCCGCTGCCATGATTCCCCTCATCCCCTGGTGTCTCCCTTCCTCTCCACCCTCGACCAGTTGCCGCACTTTTACCATTGAGTCCCACCCTCTCTCCATCTCCACACCCTCCATCTCGTTTCCCAACACAACTTCCACCATCTCCCCCCCCCCCCCCCAGATGATGAGCTTCGCCCAGACATCAACCCTTCCTACCAACTCTGACCCCATCTTCCTGCCTTCTCCTCAGGGCTCCCTCTCCTCCCCCTCCCTCTTCCTGAGGAGCTTCCCCCTCCTACTCCCCCTCCCTCTCTTTTGCTCCCTTTCAGTGTCTTTGCACTCCCTCATGACTTGTCTTCCCCCTTCATCTCCTGCCCCACGTGTCTCCTGCCTCTTAGTGTACCTGCTGATGCCCCTACTCTCTTCATCCCGCTGCTTCCCCTGTTGCCCCTTGCTCTCCCCTCCTTTTCCATCCTCTCTGACCTTTCCCTCGGCAGATCCCACCTGGCAGTTTTATTCTTCGTCGTGTGTGCTCCAAGTGGGTTTTAAGTGTGTTGATCTAGAGTGTTTTTAATGCTGTGGCCGACTTTTAACCTGTGCATGTGCCTTCAGTGTCTTCCCTGTCTTTTAAGAATCGCCAACTGCGTTTTTTTAACTTTCTGGTGACTTTTTTAACTGTCCCCCATGAATGTCTCCATGTCAGTGTATTTTTACCTCCATTTTCTCCCCTTACTCTGTATTATGTTCCCCTTTTTTATCGCCTTATGTATGTAACATTTTATTCTTGTTTTAGTTGTCATGTCACTCGGCTGAAGAGCGGCGGATTGTGCCGCTCACAGCCCTCCCCTGAAATCACAATAAAGGAAAAAAAAAAAGAAAAAGCTCAGCCAGCAGTCTAACATCGCGTTGCGCCTCAGGACATATCGTCTGACAGCATATTGACTTCGTGTTTCTATTCCAGTGGACGTGGTAGTCTTGTTTGGTTCGTCACTCTGTTGTCTGTTCTTGTTGTGTCATAAGGTTCTCTGTTGGTCGTGTCCATCCTCTCCCATTGTGTTGTTGTTCACGGGCCGATCCGCGGGTCCCGCCGCGTTTCCGTCACTACTACCCCGCGACCGTTCCGGTCGCCGTTACAACAAGATGCACTAAGGACCAGAAGCTTATACACATATTCATCGTTTGTGTATGCAGTACGTCGGCCACACTGTTTTAGAATAACCCAAGAAAAAAAGACGGTATGTGTTAGAGTGTACATGGAATGCGTCTCGGGCTCATTACTCCTCTAGCAACTAGTCCCTGTCTGGTGAACAGCTCATACAGTATAAACACGTTATTAATCGCAGCGCACCCAGTGCGCATCACCTCACTTACCGCATTTGTTCTGCATGATTCATCCTGACACCACTAATGGTGAAATGTTCGTTTTCGAATTACACTATTTCCCTAACGGCAACGAACGTGATGTTTCCAAATTTCCGTCAATAATAATAATAATAGTAACAGAAAAGCATGGAGACACTTAGACTCAATCTTGAAAGACATAATTAGTGGTTCCGTCGTGATAATACTCACAAATTGTAACCGAATTTGGAAATTATTTGCAAAACATGTTGCTAGCCCTATTGGTGATGTAAGGCCCTATCGAAATGTAATGCAACTGAACGTGGAAGGTAGATAAATTCAAATGTTTTGTAGAAGACCCACCGTAATCTCTGTATGGCGATTAAGTTGCCAGATACCGTGTAACACAGACTACACTTAGCAAACAGAAACAAATTCTCCTCGAGCCAGGATCGAACATTCGACCTACTAAATGTTAGCCCAAAACGCGTTCTACCGCACCAACTGCATGTCACTATGCATATTAGCTGGCAGACTGCCAAAGCCCACTTGCTGACAGACATACGCGCAGGACGAAATTTTGTCAGAGACATTTTTGTACTGCTAACATTTGAAGAACCGCGCTGCAAAATCCGAGTGCGTGACTTTTTTTCACTCTGCAGACTTCCAAGAACCCGCGGACAGAAATAATGATGTACAATATTAACTAGTGTTCGATTTCCATCATTAGTCACGTAATGTTCAAACAACAGTGAGGTCAATTTGCTTCACACCGGAAGCCGTGATAGTCACGTTTACCACATATTCTCTACTATTTTTATGATGTTTCATTTTCTGTGTTAATAAGCATGAATTCATTGAACTACTGCTAATTCTTTAAAAACACGAACTGAACGTGAGTAATTTCAGATCCACCGTAATGTTTGTTGGTATAAGTTGTACCTCTTAACTCATATCTTCGCACAAAATCATCTGATGTCCTGAACTGGTTATGCAAACTTGGAAGTTGTTACGTTAGTTGTAACATCTATATATACAAGAGGTATAAAAATCAGCCAGCAGTTCTGATTTTGATTTGAAATGCATCTCATTGTTTCTCAACAATATTATTTCATTTTTATATTTAACTAAACTGTTTTCATCTTGAGATACACAGAGCTAACTAGATAAAAAAAACGCGTTGCAGTTTAACACACCATAAAAATGCACACCTGGCAATGACTGGTTTTAATGGCTTTTGTTATCTTGCATACCGTAGCTTAATATTAACAGCACACTGAGAACTACATTACTGTTTTATATTGAGTACTAATAATGTTGCAACCATTTCTCAGGAGATATACTTGTCTTCATTTCTATACTTAAAAGTATATAATCATAGGATATGACCC
Source organism: Schistocerca serialis cubense (assembly GCF_023864345.2). Lineage (NCBI taxonomy): Eukaryota > Metazoa > Arthropoda > Insecta > Orthoptera > Acrididae > Schistocerca > Schistocerca serialis. The sequence continues at coordinate 1,011,168,911 of NC_064640.1, forward strand.
ACACGTGTGTATAGTTTAGCATGATCCTGTACTTACTGTCTAAGTGATTGGGAACCACGATTGAATCAGGCATAGAGAGGTATTAGAAGAGAATTGTCAGCTTTGTATGCAACACAAATTTTTGAAGGACAGTTCATTTGATTTTGATATTAACATATTTATGACCAAAGACAAAGAGCAATAAATTTCAACCTACTACATTTAATGATGTGTTTTGTATACAATTCAGGCGTGCGATGAAGCGTTTTCAGTGACGACAGAACACCCTCAAAACAGTCGTAGTCACTTCGTGGTAACTATAAACGGACGGACATTAGTCGCTGAGTATTACATGCATCATTGCATCATATGCTTACAACTAAATTGCGTTCGGTTAACCATTCACTTTATGCCGACTGTAACCAAAGTACACATATGCCAGAAACACACATCGCTGCTCTGACAAGAATGCTAAAGATAGGCAATACGAGCGCGTATGTCTCGAATACAGAAATTCCAATAGCTGTGATGCGTACAATGCATCAAACCAATGTGTACAGTACTGGAGAATAGGTCAAATAAATTGTGTAAACCTGTTCTGCTTTGAAATCTGCATCTTTCTGTGATATCAGCTGAGAAATTTACACATTGTTGATGGTAAACTAGATCCCAAATACCATTTTGTTTCGTCGCCCAACGTCATTAGACCGCCACAATCACCACAATGTTATGAGATCGCCATGGTATCCAGAGTACTCCAAGCCTGCATGACATTCCAGTTCGAATGTGGATTATGATGTCTGTGATTGGGAGAATTTGCAGTTATAACAATACACTTATTTACAACACTCAACATGAACTTATCTTAGAACACGCTAAATCACACTTCAGAAAGGAAAATACCCACCGTTATTGTCGAAAAATGGTTCAAATGGCTCTGAGCACTATGGGACTTAACATCTGAGGTCATCAGTCCCCTAGAACTTAGAACGACTTAAACCTAACTAACCTAAGGACATCGCACACATCCATGCCCGAGGCAGGATTCGAACCTGCGACCGTAGCGGTCGCGCGGTTCCAGACTGAAGCGCCTAGAACCGCTCAGACCGTTATTGTCGCTTACTTGTCTATTTATGTATGTACACGCGTTTCCAGCAGTTAGACAGGTGGTTGTTTCGACTACGCTGTAGAAGTTCCGTTGGGAAGACTTTACACACCCTCCGTACAGTCCCGGTCTTTCCCTGTGTGATTTTCTGTTTTTGGAGTCCTGAGGGAAGACATTAGTGGCCATGGATATGTTTCCGACGAAGAGTTGCACGACTGGGTACAACCATGGTTTCGCAGTCAGCAACAGACATTCTTCCATGACTGCGCTGACCCGTCATATCTCACTGGGCATAAATGTATTAAGAGTTACGGCGATTCCTTTTAAAATAATAACCAGTTTATATTCTTTTGCATGTGTCTCGTTTTCCTTTCACTGCCCCTTATACACTTCCTGCAAAAATTACACTACTGGCCATTAAAATTGCTACACCACGAAGATGACGTGCTACAGACGCGAAATTTAACCTAGAGGAAGATGATGTTGTGATATGCAAATGATTAGCTTTTCAGAGTATTCACACAAGGGTGGCGCCGGTGGCGACACCTACAACGTGCTGACATGAGGAAAGTTTCCAACCGAAGCTTGTATTCGTCATCGCCATACTGGCGTATCACCCGGCGTGATGGTATGGGGTGCCATTGGTTACACGTCTCGGTCACCTCTTCTTCGCATTGACGGCACTTTGAACAGTGCACGTTACATTTCAGACGTGTTACGACCCGTTGCTCTACCCTTCATTCGATCCCTGCGAAACCCTACATTTCAGCAGGATAATGCACGACCGCATGTTGCAGGTCCTGTTTGGGTCTTTCTGGATACAGAAAATGTTCGACTGCTGCCCTGGCTAGCACATTCTCCAGATCTCTCACCAATTGAAAACACCTGGTCAGTGGTGGCCGAGCAACTGGCTCGTCACAATACGCCAGTCACTACTATTGATGAACTGTGGTATCGTGTTGAAGCTGCATTGGCAGCTGTACCTGTACGCGCCATCCAAGCTCTGTTTGACTCAATGCCCAAGCGTATCAAGGCCGTTATTACGGCCAGAAGTGGTTGTTCTGGGTACCGATTTCTCAGGATCTATGCACCCAAATTGCGTGAAAATGTAATCACATGTCAGGTGTGGTATAATATATTTGTCCAATGAATACCCGTTTATCATCTGCATTTCTTCTTGGTGTAGCAATTTTAATGTCCAGTAGTGTACATATAATATGAATGCTCAGATGTCACACATTACCAAACAGTGACCATAATAGTGTCCATATTAATCAATTAATTAATTAATTAATTGTTGTGTGGGACCAAATTAAGGAGAAGTCTCCATGGTCACAGAACGAGTCAATACATGAAATTATAACACGATATTAGAAACAGATAAAATGAAATATAAAGAAAACACATTCAGGTGACAAGTCGTAAGTTTAAATAAAGAAAATCAACAATGTAGCACTGGAATTTGCTTAATTTTTTAGCGCTTCCAGGAGCTCCTCGACAGAATAGGAGTGAGCCATGAGGAAACTCTTCAGTTTCGACTTAAAAGAGTTTGGGCTACTGCTAAGATTTTTGAGTTCTTGTGGTAGCTTATTGAAAATGGATGCAGCAGAATACTGCACTTCTTTCTGCACAAGAGTCAAGGAAGTGCATTCCACATGCAGATTGGATTTCTGCCAAGTATTAACTGAGTGAAAGCTGCTAACTCTTGGGAATAGGCTAATATTGCTAACAGCAAACGACATTAAACAAAATATATACTGTGATGGCAATTTCAGAATTTCCAGATTTTTGAATAGGGGTCGACAAGACGCTCTCGAACTTACACCACATATAGCTCGAACAGCCCGTTTTTTAGCCAAAAATGCCCTTTTTGAATCAGAAGAATTACCCCAAAAAATAATACCATACGACATAAGCGTATGAAAATATGCGAAGTAGACTACTTTTCGTGTTGAAGTGTCACTTATTTCAGATACTGTTCTAAAGGTAAATAAAGCAGCATTTAGCCTCTGAACAAGATCCTGGACATGGGCTTTCCACAACAGCTTACTATCTATCTGAACGCCTAGGAACATGAACAGTTCCATCTCGCTTATAATATGCCTATTCTGTCTGATCAAAATATCGGTTCGTGTTGAATTGTGAGTTAGAAACTGTAAAAATTGAGTCTTACTGTGATTTAGCATCAAATTATTTTCCACAAGCCACGAACTTATTTCATGAAGTACATTATTTGTTACTGTTTCAATATTACACACAAGATCCTTCACTATCAAGCTGGTGTCATCAGCAAACAGAAATATTTTTGAATCACCTATAATACTAGAAGGCATATCATTTATATAAATAAGAAACAGCAGTGGCCCCAGCACCGACCCTTGGGGAACGCCCCACTTAACAGTGCCCCATTGGGACTGAACACCACTACCACTCTCAATATTGCGGACAATTACCCTCTGCTTTTTGTTCTTAAAGTAAGAGGCGACCCAATTGTAAGCTACTCCCCTTACTCCATAATGGTCCAACTTCTGCAGTAATGTTTTGTGGTCAACACAGTCAAAAGCCTTCGTTAAATCAAAGAAAACACCTAGCGTTCGCAACCTTTTATTTAATCCGCCCAAAACCTCACAAAGAAAAGAGAATATAGCATTTTCAGTTGTTAAACCATTTCTAAAATCAAACTGAACATTTGACAGCAAATTACGTGAATTTAAATGCTCCAGTAACCTTGTATATACAACCTTCTCGATAACTTTAGCAAACACCGATGGCATAGAAATAGGTCTAAAATTGTCAACATTATCAATGTCTCCCTTTTTATAAAGTGGCTTCACTACCGAGTACTTTAATAGGTCAGGAAACTGACCACTCCTAAAGGAAAAGTTACAGATATGGCTGAGAACTGGGCTAACATACATAGAACAATACTTCAGTATTCTGCTAGATACCCCGTCATATCCATGAGAGTTCTTGGTCTTTAGTGATTTAATTATTAACTCAATCTCCCTCTTGTCAGTATCATGGAGGAGCATTTCAGGTAACAGTCTCGGAACACTTTTTTCTAAGAGCGCTATATGATTCCCTGTTGGGACTAGGTTTCTATTTAGTTCACCTGCTATATTCAGAAAGTGATTATTAAATACTGTACATATATGCGACTTATCAGTAACATGGACATTCCCATTACGCACTGATTCTATATCCTCAACCTGTCTCTGCAGACCAGCCACTTCCTTTACGACTGACCATATGGTTTTAATTTTATCCTGAGACTTAGCTATTCTATCTGCATACCACATACTTTTTGCCTTCCTAATAACATTTTTAAGCACCTTACAATACTGTTTGTAATGGGCTGCTGCATTTAGATTTTGACTGTTTCTAACGTTTTGATATAATTGCCCCTTTCTCCTACAAGATATTCTTATCCCTCTAGTCAGCCTCCCAGGCTGCCTGTTTGTGCTAGTACCCTGTTTTAAACGTTCTAACGGAAAGCAACTTTCAAAAAGCATGACAAATGTCTTGAGAAAAGCATTATATTTATCGTCTACTGTATCAGCGCTATAAACATCTTGCCACTCTTGTTCCTTGATGAGGTTTACAAATGTGTCTACAGCAACTGGATCAGCTTTCCTAAACAGCTGATGACTATGTTTAACACGTGATGCAGCACAAAAATCTTTTAGAGTTAAAATTTGTGCATCATGATCTGAAAGGCCATTCACCTTTTTGCTAACAGAATGCCCTTCTAGTAATGAGGAATGAACAAAAATGGTGTCTATGGTTGTTCTACTGTTCCCTTGCACTCTCGTTGGAAAGAATATGGTTTGCATAAGATTATATGAATTAAGGAGGTCTACCAGCATCCTCTTCCTTGCACAATCACTTCTACAATTAATATTGAAGTCACCACATATAATCTTCACAACAGAATACTTTGTCCTCAGAACAACAGATGCTTAAAGTGACCTCGCTATACGACTAAACATTACGCAACCCGTCGGATCATACAGATTTGGACCCTTCGCGGCCAAGCAGCATAAACACGCACTACCAATTCTTCCACATTCGTCGACGGAGTAGAGGATACGTGCTCCGTCAGGTGTTCCCACAGGAAGAAATCCAGGGGATTCAGGTCAGGTGAACGCGGTGCTCATACAACTGGACCTCCTCGTCTGAGCCATTACCCTGGAAATGTTCTGTCCAAGCACATTAATTCCAGACTGTAGAGGTGCTCCATCATGTTGGAACCATATCCTCTGCCGAACATGTAGTGGAACATCTTCCAGCACATCAGGCAGAGAGTTTGAGTGGAATGCATGATACCTTCTTGCAGTCAACCAGTCAGGCAGCATGTAGGGGCCCAAACATATGTCGCCCAAGCGTACTTCGTATCCACAGTCGCAGGTGACATGCAGGTTAGCCTCACCAGTGGTGGGCATTATGCATATTGAAGACACCTTCACAAGTGAATGCTGCTTCATCCGATCATATTACGTTGTTCACGAAGTAATCGTTGGCTTCCTGTTATTGTTGGAACCAGTCACAGATTCGCATTTCTGATGGCGATCTGCAAGATGAAGGTGCTGCGTGACAGCATAATGATAGGGGTGCAGTCCGTGCTGGTGCAGCACGTTAACAACCTTGTGTTGTGAGATTCGCAGCTGCCTTGCTACGCTGCGTGTGCTTCGCTGAGGTTCTTGGTGTATGACCTCCACAATAGCTTCCAGAGTAGCAGGAGTGCTTTGAGCCCGTGGACGACCTCTGTCACTTGATGGTGGAAGGAGAGAACCTGATTCCCGAAGGTGCAGCTCCAGAAGCTCAAGACGACGACACACATTTTTTATCTGGATGGAAAAAAAGGTTCAAATGGCTCTGAGCACTATGGGACTTAACAGCGGAGGTCATCAGTCCCCTAGAGCTTAGAACTACTTAAACCTAACTAACCTATGGGCATCACACACATCCATGCCCGAGGCAGGATTCGAACCTGCGACCGCAGCGGTCGCGCGGTTCCAGACGACTGAAGCGCCTAGAACCGCTAGGCCACTCCGGCCGGCCATCTGGATGGAGTCAACGAAGATATCTAGCAGCATATTCACAAGCGGCAACAACAGCCTGGTTTCCAGATGCACCACAGACCATACGTGTATCCACATATTCATCATTTGTGTAGGCCATGCGTCTGCCACACTGGTTTAGAGGTTTACAATGAGAAAATTCGATGCGTGTATGCATGTACAATGGAGTCTGTCATGAATGTCTGGTGGACAGCGCATACAGTATAAACACGCCATCAGTCCTGTACACTGTTCCACCTAACGCGCATTACCCTCTGACAGACATTGTTCTGCATGATTCATCCCGACACCGCTAATTGTGAAATGTTCGGTTTCGAATTACACTGTTTCTCTAATGGTAATAGATGTGATGTTTCCACAGTCCCATCAATAGAATAATAATAATAATAATAATAATAATAATAATAATAATAATAATAATAATAATAATGCATTGAGATACGTACTAAACAGCTTGCGTTACCAGATTCAGTGTTGAAATGCATAATTAGTCACGGTCTTACATACAAATAGTAACCGAGTTTGGACATTATTGGCAAAGCACGTTTCTAGTCCTACTGGTCACGTAAGGTCCTAACGAATGGAACGATTGGAGGAGGGTACAAAGAAAACAGGTTTCGGATATAGTAGATGAAGTGGTGTGATTAAATTCATGTCCACGACGTGGAAAAGGCTTCTTTCAAAGCTGACCAATCTTCCATATCTACGATTGTCGTATGCAAGTGCAAATGTTTTCTAAAGGACCCACTACAATCTCTGTTGATGATAAAGATGCCAGGGAACGTACCACCTGGTTTACATTTACCAAGTAAGAAGCATATGCCTCAACCCAGGATCGAACCATTGACCTTCTTCATGCTAACTCAAAACTGTATCCACATTTTTTTATCTCATTTTGTTCTATATTGTTCGTTGAATTGCTGCTGGGCGGACGTCCGATGACACCCGTTCAGATTCTTCGTTGCTCCATTCACTCAGTTTTTTATTACAGAGGGTAGCTAACCCTCTGACCGAACACGCTGAGCCACCGTGCCGGCGCTGAGCCAACCGTACAGCACAACTAACATGTGCTGACATGAGATAGTTACCGTACATGTGATCACAGTGTTGCCACGTTGCCACTCTTTAATGGCCTTTTTCTGCTGGATGTACTTACTGAACTAAATTTCGTGGCATACATTTTTTTATCGCTGGCATGTGAGGAGTCGCGCTGCGAAGCTCGAGTGCGTGAATTTCGCTTCACCTTGTAGAGTACATTAAAACAGTACATTTGTAGAACAATAGCACAACCAGCTCGGAGGTACCAGGTGTTGATCCTATGCTGAAATATCCATAACGGTACGTGATATAGCCCCCACTGGTGGAAATGAAGGCGCTGCCACTGGCATCCAGTCGATGATAAAGATGGCGAACATACTCCTGGGATACGTTATGTCACACCTGCTCCAACTGTTCACATAGTTTTGTAAGAGTTGTTGACTGACGAGTCGCACATGTCGCTTCTCGTCCCATCGTATCCCACACGTGCTCTATTGGAGACCGATCCGGAGATCGTGTTGGCTAAGGAAGTCGCTGCAAGTCTTCCAGAGCCCGTTGAATGTCACGGGCAGTGTGTGGGCGAGCATTACCCCGTTGGAACAATACGTCACTGTCCTGTTGTAAGAAAGGCAAAACAAGGATTCAGCAGCATTCTGCACGTACCGAGCGCTTGTCATCGTGTCCTCCAGAAACACCAAAGGTGAACGAGAGATGTAGCTTATCGCACCACAGACCATAAGGCCTGGGGTGGAGCCCGTGTCTCTTGGATGAATGCACTCTGAGACAGCGCTCACCACGTCTATGTCATATGCGCAAACTACCATTACTACTTCAGTAAATAGATTAAGCAGAATATTTAGAAAAAAGGCATGAAATTACCGTGCTTTATTCATGGGCCATCCAAGCTTCCATAACGTCTTTAAGGACACAGTTGTTAACAGAACGTTAAGCCTTAATGTTTTCTCCTTCTTTTCATGTTAACAAGTCAAGCTGGTAAGTACTACTGTTAATAAATTTACCTAAATATTATCGCTAGTGCTATCATCCCACCACTCGCCGTGCCACAGCATTAAGTGAACAGTTACAAACCGCTCGCTTTCAGATATAGTGGTAAGAATGATGTATTCATATGGCAAGTTTTCCCTCTAATACACGAGTTTACAGTAGTGGAACAACAAGGACACAACCCCATGTGGACACCACCCCAAAGTGCCGTTATCCAAGATGGCAGCCATGACGTCAGCTGATGATGCAAGTACCGTTATCAAAGATGGCAGCCTATGATGGGAGTACCATTATCCAAAATGGCGGCTATGGTATCAGCTGATGATGATGTGAGTACCGTTATCCAAAAATGGCGGCAGTGATGTCAGACAACCTCTTCTGATCCAGCCAACCGGAGAACTGACCTAGTTAGCGAGTCCCCCACCAGAGAGCGCTGTGACAGGTCACATGATCGTGCAGTTCAGCCAATAGGAGCACAGCATCATGATGATGTGGTTGTCATGTATATAAGGAGGGCCCAACAGCTGTTCAAAATCAATCGTCATCAGTCAGCAAGGTGAAGCACCAGTCAACCCAGCAGAACAGGAGAAAGAAGCAGCAGAAAAGTAATTATCTATACTGCTCTATTATTATTATTATTATTATTATTATTATTATTATTAATAGTTCTACAACAGCAGCAACATATTATGGAGACGAAACTTCCTGGCAGATTAAAACTGTGTGCCCGACCGAGACTCGAACTTGGGACCTTTGCCTTCTCATTCTGGAAACGTCCCCCAGGCTGTGGCTAAGCCATGTCTCCGCAATATCCTTTCTTTCAGGAGTGCTAGTTCTGCAAGGTTCGCAGGAGAGCTTCTGTAAAGTTTGGAAGGTAGGAGACGAGGTACTTGCAGAAGTAAAGCTGTGAGTACCGGGCGTGAGTCGTGCTTCTGTAGCTCAGATGATAGAGCACTTGCCCGCGAAGGCAAAGGTCCCGAGTTCGAGTCTCGGTCGGGCACACAGTTTTAATCTGCCAGGAAGTTTCATATCAGCACACACTCCGCTGCAGAGTGGAAATCTCATTCTATTATGCAGATGGTTATTCTTCCCCCTCTCTCTCCCCAGATGTATCGATAGAGCCCCCATCCTACACTGTAGCACACCTGTCCAGGCTGACAGGTTCCAACATGCAGGGATCCACACCAGTGCCATCAGCAGATCCTCTAACGCAGCTTCTCAGCATGATCAATCAAGATAATGAGACTCAATTCTCTGTGCCACTGGATACTGTTGAGGGTGCAACATCCTACAGGGCTCCATCGTATGCACCATCCATTTGACGAAGCGCAAGAGACATTCCAGCATCAGTGCAAGAACAGATGGCTAACCGCACTGGTCTGGATTTTGTGGATGAGAAGATACCAACCTCGAGTGCATTGTCACCTTTACTATTCGTCTCTTGCTATGGGTTAACGGTTTGTGGTTCAAAACATGTTCATCTAGGAATTGAAGTTTCATAGTACGGTAGCTTGTCATCTGTGTTAGTGCTCGAAAATGTGCCCAGAAATATTAAAGTGCTGTTTTCTGACTGTGAGTGGTTTCATATCTGTCGCGCAAAAACATACATCAATAAACATATGACTGCAGGATATTTTCCGTCCCAGGATATCTACTGCAGTGGTCTAACAATGAGTATGTTATCAACGTATGATCATGCTACACTAAGAATTAAAAAGTATTGAGGGTCAGACTATTAACATGCAGCACTCGATTGTTGATAATTTTTCAATCTAGACTCAGCGGTAACTACTACAACTGAGAGACTAAATATATGGCTCCCATATGCTCAAGCCGTATACAGTGATATCATTAACTGGCTTCACACATGAAGCATTCACGTAGCAGATATAGATCATTGTTTTAGTACCTTTATAAGTGTAGTGCCGAAGTCTTACGTTATTCTCCGAATAGGTGTGGAAAATGTTGAACTCAAGTTTACTGATGAAATACGAGACCATTGCAATGAGCCGATCACTTTGCTAGATATTTCTGCAGAATTTTAGAGATATAAGAAGCAGCTATTTTCCATATACTGTACTGCTGCTGCACCGATTAAAAAAGAAACAAATAATTTTTTTCATAATGCTATATACACTCCTGGAAATGGAAAAAAGAACACATTGACACCGGTGTGTCAGACCCACCATACTTGCTCCGGACACTGCGAGAGGGCTGTACAAGCAATGATCACACGCACGGCACAGCGGACACACCAGGAACCGCGGTGTTGGCCGTCGAATGGCGCTAGCTGCGCAGCATTTGTGCACCGCCGCCGTCAGTGTCAGCCAGTTTGCCGTGGCATACGGAGCTCCATCGCAGTCTTTAACACTGGTAGCATGCCGCGACAGCGTGGACGTGAACCGTATGTGCAGTTGACGGACTTTGAGCGAGGGCGTATAGTGGGCATGCGGGAGGCCGGATGGACGTACCGCCGAATTGCTCAACACGTGGGGCGTGAGGTCTCCACAGTACATCGATGTTGTCGCCAGTGGTCGGCGGAAGGTGCACGTGCCCGTCGACCTGGGACCGGACCGCAGCGACGCACGGATGCACGCCAAGACCGTAGGATCCTACGCAGTGTCGTAGGGGACCGCATCGCCACTTCCGAGCAAATTAGGGACACTGTTGCTCATGGGGTATCGGCGAGGACCATTCGCAACCGTCTCCATGGAGCTGGGCTATGGTCCCGCACACCGTTCGGCCGTCTTCCGCTCACGCCCCAACATCGTGCAGCCCGCCTCCAGTGGTGTCGCGACAGGCGTGAATGGAGGGACGAATGGAGACGTGTCGTCTTCAGCGATGAGAGTCGCTTCTGCCTTGGTGCCAATGATGGTCGTATGCGTGTTTGGCGCCGTGCAGGTGAGCGCCACAATCAGGACTGCATACGACCGAGGCACACAGGGCCAACACCCGGCATCATGGTGTGGGGAGCCATCTCCTACACTGGCCGTACACCACTGGTGATCGTCGAGGGGACACTGAATAGTGCACGGTACATCCAAACCGTCATCGAACCCATCGTTCTACCATTCCTAGACCGGCAAGGGAACTTGCTGTTCCAACAGGACAATGCACGTCCGCATGTATCCCGTGGCACCCAACGTGCTCTAGAAGGTGTAAGTCAACTACCCTGGCCAGCAAGATCTCCGGATCTGTCCCCCATTGAGCATGTTTGGGACTGGATGAAGCGTCGTCTCACGCGGTCTGCACGTCCAGCACGAACGCTGGTCCAACTGAGGCGCCAGGTGGAAATGGCATGGCAAGCCGTTCCACAGGACTACATCCAGCATCTCTACGATCGTCTCCATGGGAGAATAGCAGCCTGCATTGCTGCGAAAGGTGGATATACACTGTACTAGTGCCAACATTGTGCATGCTCTGTTGCCTGTGTCTATGTGCCTGTGGTTCTGTCAGTGTGATCATGTGATGTATCTGACCCCAGGAATGTGTCAATAAAGTTTCCCCTTCCTGGGACAATGAATTCACGGTGTTCTTATTTCAATTTCCAGGAGTGTATAAGTGCCAATCGTGAATATAGAAATATATTTATCATCTCAAATTTGTCTTTGTCTTATTTCTCTAGACAAATGACCTTGCCTATAATGTCACATGTGATTACACACAGTTCCTTTTTTATATAGAAGCCTATTGCACACCAGGACCTAACACTGTAGGTATCATGGCGGGCTGGGTGAAGCATTCTCGTCACAAGGAGTTTGTTGTAGGTGACTGGTCCTGCGATGATGAAGATACAGACAAGAAGACAAAGAAGAATGGAGTGCTCCTCCCCGCTAACATACGAGCTATAACTGAAGGTCCATCCAACAGCGGAAAGACCAATCTTCTCATGGCTCTGCTAACACACATTGATGGAGTTCGCTTCGAGCATGTCTACATGTTCTCCAGAACACTATTTCAACCCAAGTATAAGTTACTTCAGAGAATATTAGGTGGCGTAGATGGTGTAATGTATACGGCATTCAGTGAAAGCGACGACATCCGTCCACCTGAAAAAGTAAACCCTAACACAGTCTTCATATTTGACGATGTAACTGTTGAAAAACAAGACCAGATCCGCAGGTATTTCTGCTTTGGTCGTCATATGGGTGTTGACGTATTTTATCTCAGTCAGATATATTCCAGGATCCCAAAACAGTTGGTCAGGGATAACGCCAACCTCATTGTAGCATTCAAACAAGAGAATCTCAATCTAATACACATTTACCAGGCTCATGTGGGGACAGACATGTCGTACAATGAATTTTTAAAGATCTGTGCAGATTGCTGGAATCACTAACAGTACGGGTTTCTCATTATTGATAAAACTCGAAAACTGAATTATGTTAGGTCCAGTCGGAACTTCCTCAAGTTTCTCCATATATAATCATACAAAATAGGTGAATGCATCAGTGTACTCTACACCATGGACACGTTCGCACGCATGTCAGGTGCTCAGTCTGAGAGGTCAGGTTTACATAGACAAAATGGACGCATGTATACTGATATGAAATTTCAATCTCTTGAAGGAAGACTCAATATACGCGGTAAGGCTGTAAGGGAATTAAGAGAAAATCAGAAAATTTTTGCGGTTGACCAACACCGGCTAGAGAAAATAATTAGCGAAGTTGAGATGAAAACAGAAACTGAAGCTCTTGTTACTGAGGAGGAGGGGGGGGGGGGAGAAGAAGAAGAAGAAGAAGAAGAAGAAGAAGGACAAAGCATATGTAAAGCCTCGCGATATACAGAGCCCAGATTAGTATGCGTCAATATTTCGGCTAAGCATAAAGTCATTCAAGCGCGTAAAGCTGTTCGAGAGAAATTACGATCGGTGAGAATGGGAAATATGGAGCGGTAGCCAAACACTAAGAGAGACATTTAAACCCGTTATCGAATCTATCAGAAAGCTAGCATCACGAGATGATGAGAACGTTCCAATTGCCGACTTCATTAACCTGTACACAAAAAGGATAGGCAGAGCATTCGGTGTCAGCAAGGAGGGACCGTACATACTCGGTTCTCAATCTATAAGTTTAACCGATAGCACAGTACCGATCGGGAACAAGGAGTTTAAAAGAACACCTGGCTTAGTGAAACTCGTGTTCCTAAGACCGTCAAAAAACCTAAAATACTCTGCCAGTGACCGCAAGGCGTATCGAGAAATACTACAGTTGACTGAAGTATATAAGAAAGCAGACGGAAAACTGATAAGCCCACAAAACTCTAAATACACTATCATTATACAACCTTTACTGAATGAGCAACCCCAAAGCATATTGACATTCAATATAAACGAGTGAGCAATCGACCCACTCAGTATGTATATTACGATGAGACAGATGTACTGGTAGATAGACTTCGGCTGTTGATGGCTTCAGCTGCAGCAGGTAATACAGCACACTCGAATGAGGTTGTCTCAATAATTTCAGAACTTGGCGAAAGAGGAATAATAATAATAATGATAATAATAATAGCAAGTGTGGAAACAGTAGTTCACGAGCTGCACAAACCAGCATACGCACGTAGACATGTCATGATTAAAGGACTGGATGACTCATGGCAGGTGTATCTCGTGGATATGGACCTGTACAGCCGTGAGAATAGAGGTTTCAAGTATATTTTCATGGTCATTGATACACACTCTATATTCGTATCGGCATTACCTGTGAAAACAGACAGGGAGAGATGTTGCTGCAGTGTTCGAGCGTTTGCTACAAACAGGAACGAAACGATGTCCGGACAACCTTCAAACCGATCATGGTGGAGAGTTTTACGATGAAAATTTCAAGACCATGATGGAGCGGTACGGAATACACCACTACTGAACGTATACCCACCTGAAAGTGAGTATTGTCGAGCATCTGAACAGAACAGTGAAATCTTAAATGTGGAAGCGATTTAAGCTTTGCGGGTCGTACAAGTGGACGGATATCCTATGGCGGATAATAGCACGCTATAGTCGAACCAAACATAGTACAATAAAAATGAGACCTATTGATGTTCGTGACAATTCACTCATGTAGTCGGTATATTTACGCATTAAAATGCTCGATCCACGAAATCAAAGGTTTAATGTAGGTGATTTAGTACGTATTTCAAAGCACAAGATGGCTCTGAGCACTATGGGACTCAACATCTTAGGTCATAAGTCCCCTAGAACTTAGAACTACTTAAACCTAACTAACATAAGGACATCACACACACCCATGCCCGAGGCAGGATTCGAACCTGCGACCGTAGCAGTCCCGCGGTTCCGGACTGCAGCGCCAGAACCGCTAGACCACCGCGGCCGGCTCAAAGCACAAGACTGCATTTGAGAAGTCGTACTTGCCAAACTGGTCAGCTGTAATATTCAGTCTCCAAAGTGCAGAGAACGAATCCTCGATCATACATCTTAAAGGATAGCAAAGATGAAGAAACTGCAGGATGCTTTTGCACAGAGAAATTCCAGAAGAGCTCTGTACCAGATGTATTCCTCATCGAACGTGTAATAAGACGTCGTGGGAATAGAGCGCTAGTTAAATGGCTGGGATTTCCATCATTGGAAGACAGCTGGATTAATGCTGACGAATTAGCATATAACAGGATTCGTAAACCTCAATCAGCTCAGTAGTGTCCAATGCGTGATAGGAGACACACCATAATAAGAGGTGGAGGTGGTATTTTCGACAAATTACCAGTTGAATTACACATTCCGGGATATAACTTCTCTGGACCAGAACAAAGCTCGAGAAACGCTTGGCACGTGGCGATAGAGGTATTAACCTAATCGACGAAGCCTGCCTCGAGCACGACCTTGTTTACGCCGCAAATAAAGATTTTCCAGCACGTCACGTCGCAGACAGAATTTTAGCTGATAGAGCCAAGGAAATAAGACGAAGAAAAGATACAGGCATAGGTCAACGTGTGGCTGCATTCTTTGTTGATAAAGACATGTATGGTCAAATTAAGTTAGGCTTAGGAGTTATGAATTTCAAAGGAATTATGAAAGCAGTGCGGTCCGCTTTGGGGGAGAAGAAGTCAGGCTGTCTGAAAAGCAGCATTCACACAGCGATGTGTGCAGCTAAGCACGTAATGATGAGTTAGAAGAAGAACAAGAAGAAGGATACAATTAAACCACCTCGCACTCTAGCAGTACCCAAGACATCAGGCGGAATTATTCCGATCCTCGTTGTGCAGCCCTTCCGGCTCCACCAGCAGTAGCCTCACTCACAGTAGGGGCTGCGGCTGTAGCGAAAACAGTGAAGAATGCTCAAAACGCCCAAGCGCAGCTAGTGGAGGCCAAAAGGCATAATCGTATCAGGGATTGGATTAGATTAGATTTTCGTTCCATAGATCCGTGCTGAGGAGATCCTCTTGGATGTGGAACATGTCAATTTTTTTTTTTTAGCTGAAATAACAATACTAATAGTATGAATATATACAATACATCATTTGTTTCTATTAAAAAATTCTTCAATTGAGTAGAAGGAGTTGGCTACTAGTACTTCTTTCAGGCTCCTTTTAAACTGATCTCTATTTCTAACTAAATTTTTTATGTTTGCTGGCAAATGATTGAAGATGAGTGTTCCTGAGTAGTGGACTCCTTTTTGAACTAAAGTAAGTACTTTTAAGTCCTTGTGCAGATCATTTTTGTTCCTGTTATTGTATGTATGAACTGAGCTGTTTGTTGGAAAAAGAGATATATTGTTTAGGACAAATTTCATTAAGCAGTAAATATACTGAGAGGCAGTAGTTAGTATACTCAGTTCTTTGAAGAGGTTTCTACAGGACGTCCGTGAATTTACTCCACAAATAATACGTATTACACGCTTTTGGACTCTGAAAACTTTTGTTTGACTTGAAGAGTTACCCCAAGATATTATACCATATGACATTATGGAATGAAAGTAGGCAAAGTATGCAAGCTTTTTCATTTTTATGTCGCCTATGTCTGCTAACACTCGAATTGCAAATACAGATTTGTTAAGGCATTTCTGCAGTTCTGTGGTGTGCTCCTCCCAACTGAATTTATTATCAAGTTGTAATCCCAGGAATTTAAGACTGTCAACCTCTTCTATCTGCTCTTCTTCATACTTTATGCATATGCTAGGTGGAAACCTCTTACAGGTTCTGAAGTGCATATAGTGAGTCTTTTCGAAGTTTAATGTCAGTGAGTTGGCTTTAAACCATTTGTTAAATGCAGATCTTTCTAGAACTACACTCGACATACTATTTATTGCAATACTTGTGTCATCTGCAAACAAAACGCACTCTGCTTCTGGCAGTGTAACTGATGAGAGACCATTAATGTACACAAGAAAAAGCAATGGCCCTAAGATGGATCCTTGTGGGACACCACATGTAATTTCTTCCCATTCTGATGATGACTAATGACTTAATTCACTAGTCCCATGCACTGACACCCTTTGTTTCCTGTTAGCGAGGTATGACTTGAACCATTTTGCAGCACTGCCTGTGACACCATAGAATTCCAATTTATTTAAAAGGATGTTGTGGTTCACACAATCGAATGCCTTTGACAAATCACAGAAAGTACCTGCTGCTTGTAACTTGTTATTTAATGAATTAAGTACATTTTCACTGTAGGTGTATATAGCCTTCTCGATATCAGAACCCTTCAGAAATCCAAACTGTGTTTTTCATAATATGTTATTTGTGGTTAGATGGTTGAGCAGCTGCCTGTACATTACTTTTTCTAAAATTTTTGAGAATGCTGGCAAAAGTGAAATCGGTCTGTAGTTTGAAGGTATCTCTTTATCCCCTTTCTTGAATATAGGCTTCACATCTGCATATTTTAGCCAGTCAGGAAATGTCACAGTTATAATTGACTGGTTACACAAGTAACTTAGAACTGTACTAAACTCACAAGAACATGCCTTAATTAACTTTGTTGATATTTCATCGTAACCACTAGAATGCTTAGTTTTTAAAGATTTTATTATGGAAGTTATTTCTTTTGGTGGAGTGAGTGACATATTCATGTAGCTGAAGCTATTTGTAAAGGCTAGTTTCAGATATTCAAGGGCATTATTTACTGAGCCTGACAATCCCATTCTATCAGTAACGGATATAAAGTACTTGATAAATAGATTTGCCACACTATGCCCATCGGTTACTAATGTGTCATCTACCCTTAGTACTATTTGCTCCTGTTCCTTTCTGGTTCTACCAGTCTCCTCTTTCACTATATCCCATATTGTTTTTATTTTGTTCCCTGACATTGCTATCTTCTTCTCGTAGTGCATTTGTTTAGATGTCTGAATTACTTTTTTTTAATATTTTACAGTATTCCTTGTATTTAGCTAAATCATCAGCGTTGGAGCTATTCTTGGTCGACAGATACATTTTCCTTTTTGTCTTACAGGAAATCTTTATTCCTTGTGTAATCCATGGTTTTATTATAGACTTCTGTTTAATTTGAGTAACTTTTAGAGGAAAACAGTTTTCAAACATGGTACTGACATTTTTCATGAATGTGTTATATTTTTCATTCATATCATGAGCACTATAAACATCTTTCCAGTTCATATCTTTGAGCAGTTTTCTAAAACACTCAATTTTTGATTTATTGACTACTCTCCTGTACTCAGATTTAGCAGTCTTGATAATCTGCTTAGAATTTACATCTAAAACAAGGAGCTGCATGTCATGATCTGATAGTCCATTTATTAGAGGTTTTATGATATGATTTTGTTCCTTTGATTTGTCTATAAAAATGATATCAATGGCTGTCCTTGAGGATTTAGTGATCCTAGTTGGAAAGTTTACAGTATGAGTTAGATTGAAAGACAAAATTACTAACTGCAGTAGATGTTTACTGGAAGATTGCATTAGAAAATCTGTATTAAAATCTCCAGCAATCAAAATTTCTTTGTTTATTCCTGTAAAATAACCCAAAAGAGCTTCTAGATGATTTATGAATAGATGATATGATTTATGAATAGATTATAATTTCTTGCAGGTGCTCAGTAAATAGTTACTATTATATAGGATCTGTTGGATCTGTTATGGAACTCTACTTCTGTTGCACATGCTTCTAGATGCTGCTCTAAACAGAATTTATTAATGTCAATGTCCTTGAATTTATGGCAGTTTTTAATAAATGTGGCAACTCCTCCTCCATCCATATCTATTCTGCAGAAGTAGGAAGCTAGCTTAAATCCGGAAATGTCTAACATATCTATTCCAGTGGTCACTTGATGTTCAGAGAGGCAGATTATGTCAATTTGGTTAGATGAATTCATTTCATCGATACAAATGAGTAGTTCATCAACCTTATTTCTAGGTCCCGGAATGTTCTGGTGTAATACAGATAACTGATACTGCATACTAATGGGATTATAACTGCTTTGGCGAAGATGAACTGGCAGTTTCTGATTACTTTCTGTTAAAAATTGTTTAAATGGAGGCTGTATGCTAAAATATGACTCCTGTTCATCTGTTTTTTCAAACTGAGTGTGTCTGACAATCTCTCTTAAAACTCGTTTTCTTTCCCCCTTCCCTACCATAAAAAAGGCATCCGTCTGACACCTGTGACCACTGGTATTTTACCACTTGTGACAGTGTCCCTCCTTAAGGTTTCTGCAAGCAACCCAGACAGTTTTCCCTTCCCTTTCCTACTGAGGTGAAGGCCATGCCTAGTGTAGTCCCACCTATCGATAGCACCCACAGGAATCAAACCAATATGGGACCCTATATCCGTCCTAAGCAGCCACTCCAACTCCAAGTTCACCCTCCCTACAGAAGAGTTCAAATGAGGCCGATCATGGCGTCTCAACACAGACGCAAATCCCACACTCGTATGCTTTGTTGCTGATGCCATCTTCACCAGGTCACTCTCTATGGAATATTCAGAGTCTCTGTCAATGCTATTTCCCGGACCACTCACTATAACCACGGCATCCTCCTTCGTGAAATCTTTGCATAAAGAACCTACATCCTCTGTTACCTGACACAGATCTGCACTAGGCTTGAAAAAGTTTGTGATCTAGTACTCTGGACCTAGATTTTCCTGCAGTAGTTGACCACACCTCTACCATGAGAACTACCTAACAACAGAACTTTCTTTCTCTTTACAAATTTCCCTACCTTTTTCAAGTCCTTGAAAGCTTGTTGTGCCCTTTCTACAGCTTCAGCTACATGAGGCTCATCCGATTCTGACTGAGGCAACAGGTCAAATCTATTTTCAAGATTTATGACAAAGCTGTCTCATGCTCTCCTTTACCTGTTCCCCCTATTAGCTGTTGCCACTTCCCACCTCTGTTCACCCTTCTCCCTCTTTAACCTGTCCAGATCCTCCCTTGCCTTGTCTAGGTCAACTTGAAGAGCTGCAATTTTCCCTCCCTGTTCCAGTATTTTCCAATATCTACTGCATATCCTACAATACCACTGGTGAGCCTCATTTATGTCCCCATTTCCCACGCCACTACATTCGCCCCAATGAAAGAAACTACAGCACCCATCACACCATACCCCGGAACTAACGATCCTACGGCATGTCACACACTTCTCACTCATGGTAAAAACAGAAATCGTATAAACTGATTTAAGTACTGACTAAAACGTAAACAATGATTTAAGTACTGACGAAAACGTAAACAAAGGACCCTAGAAACTATTCAGGCAGATATAAATAAATTGAGACAGTACTGAATAAAAAACTGGTGATTACATATATGTTTAAGCCACTGTTTACTTACGATACGGGCGCGTGAAATTAAGCTAAGCTGCAGCCAATGGAAAGGGTCTACACTTGAAACCGAACGAGAAAGGACTGTGCCTATTCATAAATAAAAAAAGCCCGTTAGCTATTCTACCTGATCGAGCGCTCACGAATAAAGATCTCTTTAACACTGTTAAAGAAAAACGCATTCCAGGATTCCGTGGTGTCCTTATGCGAGATATATTACCGAATACAATGTGGCGAACTAATGAATGCGGAATTGTGAATTTAAATGTTGCAAGCGGCTCAGGAACCCATTGGGTCTCATATGTCAAGAAAAGTGCAAATACAGTTTATTATTGTGATTCATTTGGAGATTTACAACCACCTGAAGAACTGCAACGATAATTCACGAACAAGAGACGAGTCTTGTACAATTTTCAGCGATATCAGGGCTTTAACACATACTTGTGTGGACATCTATACATCATGTTCCTCCTTACATCAATGTTGAAACAGCATCTAAAACCACACCAAAGATGAGTGAATGCTCAACATCCAGGACGGCTGATGTATATAAGAACCATCATTGAACGTCACCCCTATCAGCTGACGTTTAGATGCGATGTCATACACTCTGACGTTCAAAGAACAAGCGTCGGTATTACGTGCAAATTACTTCCCACCAATTGATTTAAGTTCTGGTGATTGGAGTATTGCATTGATTGCTCTGGAGATGTATAACAGCATCCCAAATATCACACAGGCCAACAATAAACTGCATCTGGAAATTGACGGTCAGAAGGAGATTCTAGAAATACAACCTGGTGCCTACGACATTGATGAATTAATCGATGTCTTAAAACACTCGGGAAAGGGAACTGAACTACGCGTAAACATCAATACGCTTAAATCTGAAATACGTACGGATAATGCTACGATTGACTTTAGGCAGAAATGTTCAATGGGTTCACTGCTAGGTTTTGCTAAAGACCGTGTTTTGGTGAAGGATTCCAGTAAATTCTACGCATCAGATCAGGCTGTGGACATACTGCCAGTCAGCACGATCCACGTTGCGTGTAATATAGCTACAAACTCATATCTCAACGATAAGTTGATTCACTCTATTTACGGATTCATCCCTACATTTGGGACCGGGTATAAGATAGTTCAGACCCCCACAAACGCGATATACCTCCGGTGACAGTTCAGACATTGTACTACCTGGAACTACGTATTGTGGATAAGAATAATCGACTTGTCCACTTTTGGGGTGAAAAAATCTTTGTACGTCTGCATCTAAGACAAGACGGGAGTAAGGTATAAAGCTAGCACGCAGAGCTCACAGTCAGTCAGTGTGCCACAGAAGCGCAAGGTGAAAACACGCCTTAATTACGAGTTCCTTATTTGAACTGGTCTCAAGCTGCGCAATACCGTCACTCAACGTAACGCAGTCAGTGGAGTGTGATGATCGAATTATATGTCATGAATTCCACTCACATAAGCCCTACGCTTCAAGCACATTTAACAAAAATGATGAAATTAGCGTTGTTATTCAACACCAGGACGCTTTAACACTACCTTGCAAGAGCTTCTTACATCTGGGCTGTACTTTTAAGAAAACAGATGGCGCTGCGGTAACACTGTCGAAGCTGATACGTAATGCTCTAGCATTCCTGTTTCAAGAGATCCGTTATGAACTTAGTGGAATAGAAATCGACCACACACGTAATGTCGGGTTGGCATCAACCCTTAGGCTTACATTTCAGCCTCAACCACCGATTCGAACAGCTTTGACATGCGGGCTGGTTCATAGACGCACCAGATGTCGGATACAGCCGATTTGCCGCGTACGTGCCTCTACGAATGCTTATGGGTAACATTGAGGACATGCAACGGATTACTATTAACGCAAAACAGGAACTTATTTTGGTGCGGAGTGCAAGTGACGCCAATTCATACACTCAAACAGCAGCAGAGGACATCTAAATCAAGATTAATAGCATAGTATCGAATATGCCCAACATCAACGTTCCTGACAAGGAACGCATGAAATTTTTCCAAGTTCTGAATGGAGGCACTTATCTGCCGCTAACTTTCCGGTCATGGGAGCTTTTTGAATACCCTGTCTTACCTAAAGCATCAACACATACGTGGGCTATTAAAACATCAGTTCAATTGGAAGCACCTCGATTCATCATACTTGCATTTCAAACACAAAAGGGGGGGGATGTATCAAAAGACTCAAGTGAATTTAACCACTGCAAGTTAACTAAGGCAAGAGTCTACTTGAATTAGGAATACTACCCATACGAGAATTTACATCTTCAGTGGGGCAGCAATTATACAGTCTAGCATTTGACATGTATGCGAGATTCCGTGCATCTTACTATGAAGGAGTTGAAAATGAGGGATGTATACTCAGTCCACAGAATTTGAAGAAGTTGGCACCAATAATCGTGATTGACTGCTCAAAACAGGATGAGATAATTAAATCAGGACCGGTAGATGTACGGATTGAATTTCAATCTTCAATAAACTTCCCAGATCACATGGCAGCGTATGCTCTGCATGATCATGTTGTTAACTACTGTCCACTCACAGGTGTTGTACAGCGAGTTGTATAAATTAATAGGTGCTCTGCTAGCTCCAGCACAGTTCATGATGTTACCCCAGGGTGTAAGGATCGTAGCTGACGTTCAAGGCTTCTATTACAACGAACGCAAGCGATTCATAATTAAAGACTGTGCAATAATAGCCTTCACATAGAGTGATGGAATAATATAAACATTCGCAGCAAGCATCACATCGCTGAAACCTTTCAAGGATGTGAAGTGCGTTAAAACAAGGAGAGGTGCAAAGTGGCTAACACATTTCTTTCATGGACTTCGCTGGGACGATCCTGGAATACCTTATAAAGAAATGATGACGTCACTTCGAATATTCTATCATCCTGAGACCTTCGTCTACGTCAAAGGCAAGGAGAAGATCGCATGGATGCAGCGAATCTTCTAGTTTGCATCTATTCAAGACCTGGAATCCAACGGGTGCCCTGCTGTCCATAAGCTCAAGAAGAATAAGATGTATGAAAATAGTCTTGTATCTGCTTATGAAAATGTAAAATTACTTTTTAAGTTGGATTAAGGAAAACAAATGAATTTTTAAATCAAATTCTGTTTTTTTTTCTTTCTATTTAGCCCCTACTTAGACAGTACATAGAGATAATTTCAGCCATGTCGTTTGAAGCGGACACGATCACGTGCTGCCTGTTCCCATGCAATGATTAAATATATTTTGTTATCTTCAATTTTAGACTTCAAAACCTTAATAGCACTCATCTTCAGCAAAATTGTTATCATTTGAAACAAGCACAGCCTTTATACAGGGTGTTACAAAAAGGTACGGCCAAACTTTCAGGAAACATTCCTCACACACAAATAAAGAAAAGATGTTATGTGAACATGTGTCCGGAAACACTTAATTTCCATGTCAGAGCTCATTTTAGTTTCGTCCACCTACGCTCAATGGAGCACGTTATCATGATTTCATACGGGGTACTCTACCTGTGCTGCTAGAACATGTGCCTTTACAAGTACTACACAACATGTGGTTCATGCACGATGGAGCTGTTGCACATTTCAGTCGAAGTGTTCGTACGCTTTTCAACAACAGATTCGGTGACCGATGGATTGGTAGAGGTGGACCAATTCCATGGCCTCCACGCTCTCCTGACCTCAACCCTCTTGACTTTCATTTATGGGAGCATTTGAAAGCTCTTGTCTACGCAACCCCGGTACCAAATGTAGAGACTCTTCGTGCTCGTATTGAGGACGGCTGTGATACAATACGCCATTCTCCAGGGTTGCATCATGCGACGGAGGTTGGATGCATGTATCCTCGCTAGCGGAGAACATTTTGAACATTTCCTGTAACAAAGTGTTTGAAGTCACGCTGGTACGTTCTGTTGCTGTGTGTTTTCATTCCATGATTAATGTGATTTGAAGAGAAGTAATAAAATGAGCTCTAACATGGAAAGTAAGCGTTTCCGGACACATGTCCACATAACATATTTTCTTTCTTTGTGTGTGAGGAATGGTTCCTGAAAGTTTGGCCGTACCTTTTTGTAACACCCTGTATACATAACGCAATATGGAACAGGGTTTTTTTTTTTAAATAAGAGCAACCAAGACTTTTTTTTCTTGGTTTATTCAGTTCAAACAAATACAATATAGTTGTTGAGGTATGATATAGTATTCTTGAGTTAGAAATTGTCTCTGCTTTTCCAATGCAGAAAAATACTTTTTACTTACACACTACAACAGTAACACCGTTAGGATTTTTTTTATAAATCTACGTTAAAAACTAATGTGGAGATACTTTCTTTACTACAGCAACTAAATTCCACAGCCCCAGTAGCATAACTCTTACAATAATTCTGATGGACTGTGGACGCTTAGAACATAATTTTAACAGTCCACAATAGCAAAGGTTTTTAGAATAACAATTATGAAGGACTGTGAACTATATATACACTTAAAAGGTAATCTAACTTGGATGGCTAGCGGCAGGTGAAAAGCTATTCTATTTACAATACGCACATGGTGTGTAGATTTATATATTTAAAGGCTAGACATACGCTGCATGTGAACAAATTAAATGAATATGTAATTATTTGAGCTTTTTTAATTTTTTAAACCTATTTATGCTTTCTTTCATTCTTTGACACATACATGGTTTGCATATATATATTGGCCGTACATTTTTGTAACACCCTGTATACATAACGCAATAGGGAACAAGGTTTTTTTAAATAAGAGCAACCAAGACTTTTTTTTTCTTGGTTTATTCAGTTCAAACAAATACAATATAGTTGTTGAGGTATAATTTAGTATTCTTGAGTTACAAATTGTCTCTGCTTTTCCAATGCAGAAAAATACTTTTTACTTACACACTACAACATACTCCCTCTGTATACACACATGTACATAATACATAGAAATATTCACACACACACACACACACACACACACACACACACACACACACACACACACACACACACACACAAAATTACTTACACTATGATAAAAGGTACGTACTACTAATCTGCAGACACTCTCTCTTTCTCTCTCTCTCTCTCTCTCTCTCTCTCTCTCTCTCAAACTCAGATTCCCCCAACCCTTCTATTGCTACAAGTGAGTAGTGTGAGTGTGGGAGAGTTTCAACCACATCATCGTAAATGACCCTTTTATAGTCATGAGGTGACACACCGATTTTAGACTATAGCACAGTGTACACCTCGTGTCGTCTCGATCGAATACTGGTCTGACTTACCATACGCGGTGACTGCGGTGCAGCACTGTGAACACCGCTGCACAGGCACTGAAAATAGTCTTCGACAGAGAGGACTTTCGTTGCCATACAATGCAAACCCTTAGCCCGTCTCTGCGTGGCAGCTTCCAATGTGCGATACGTATACATTTCTGAGCGTAGACCTACAAACTCCATTCGCCTCATCTTTCATAAGACCAATAAACTTCTTGCTCTGTGGAATAATACCATAAAGATTATTACTTCATATGGATTGCAGTTCTTCACTCAATAGATGAAGCTATCTGTATCCATATAAAGTGATTTAGGATCTGCGAAATGAGTTTTTGCAAATTCATAATGAAAGCGGTACATGTGGAGTTTGGATAGGTCTAGTATGCACATACCGACATAAGTAGGTTTTGTAAACTCTACTGCAGTCTTCGCCATGTCCACAGCAACAAACTTCTTATTGAATATGGTAACCCACTTAAAATTAGGTCTTGCAATGCATTTTATTACGCCATAACGTCCATCCCATTGGGTTCTGCTCAAAATTTCACGTCGTTCCCTCAAAAGCTCCATTGTTTTACCGAAAATCGAATTATTCATTAATTTATAAAAAAAATTTTTTTTTCAAAGTCACCCGTCACGGAAGCTCTCTGTCTCGTATTCAAATCAATATACTCCTCCAACCTGGGGGACTGCTTGAAGGAGATAGCCCGGGTTATTCTAACCAGCTCCATACCCAAGCTGAGGTACTGCTGGAGGTTACAATGATGAATAATACATCTCCGCTTGTCCCCCAGCATTGTGATCAGTTTTGGCATGGAGCCTCCTCACGGAACTAGTTGCTCTGGACACAGCGGCAAATCGACGTGCACATCATGCAAGCTAATAGAGTATGTGAGTTGTGCCTCTATCACATACCCTACATCAGAATCAGCTACCATACCTCCCCCCCCCCCCCCCCCATGATTTTTCCACCTAATCCCTTGCATTCGTCTTCGGGCACCCATCGAAACTCACCAATCGACAGTGATTGCTTCATGGCCCCTCCGTATAAGTTATTCACGTCGAAGTACACTATATATCTCAAATCAACGGATGCGTTTAACCTGTCACCCATTTGTGGGTTATTTGCCTTTGCGTGCCTATGGACATATTGGCAAAGTCCCCCGCGGATCCCTCGCTCAAAGAAAAAATGTATGTCAGCATTGGTCAATATTTCAATGCTGCAGTTCGTTTTCTTGAGCATCGCTTCACAAGACAACCCAGGTGCCATGTAATATAAGGCGGGAACCTGTGAATATATGGTCATGCATAACTCCAGAATTTCTCGAAAACGTCCGCAAGCAAGCGCATGTCTGTGTACATATAAAGCTATGCATACTCTCCTAAAGTGGAAATATTGAATTCACGTCAGACATTGACTGCATGCTCATACTCTTCATCCGTTAAGGCATCGCCTGTAAGGTTGCTGGAGAATGCAGTTATGTCAGGTAGCTTGGTTTCGTCGAGTTTCGCAATACTTTCCACATACTCATATGGGAAAACCACCTTCCTAGGGACAAGTTGAAACTTTTCCTCATCAGGAAATGCAGCTCGAGTGATATGCATATACCCCCGAGTTTCTGAAGTGGTGCCTGCATAAAACGTAGCATATCAAGGAATCGGAGCGTAATTCTTCGCGTTATTCGTTTGGAGAATGAAGTATATTTCTCCAGGCTCTCACGCAGGACACTGACCTGATCTTTCTCCAAACCGAAATCAGCCAAACGCTGAACTAGAAAGTGAGCGTCATACGCATTTAAATTGTGGAATAAAATGGGTATGTGTCTAGCTAGCTGCAACTTCAAATTGTATGCATTGTGAGCTGCACCATGGAACTTCCGCGTAAGATGACAGTGGTCCCTATGCGGAGTTTCCACTTTTCTGTCTAACGGTAGTCCACAAAAATGACAATCAGTCGCGTTATTGTACAAATCTTCATTCTCCGTTGATTCGGTCATGGGTACGTTGCCACTGTAAAGCTTATCAACCTCCTGTGAAAATTTTTCGAGCTCAGTGAGCAACCAAAGCTCAGGACAGTCCCCGACAAAAGATTTGTAGCGTTTAAGACTGGAATCATATGATGATACAATTTGGTACGCTGCTGCATATGGTATGTGTTTGTCTGCAAAGGTGGTGGGTGAGGCTGTAGGGTCACCTTCACAGCAGGTCACGGGATCGAGGAGGCATTCAAAGTCAGCGTACAATACAAACGGGAATCGCTCGTGGTGGTGAGCATTCTTAAACTTTATGAATTTGTTGTCCCCGTAGGCATAATAACACGTACCGTGTCCTTGGAAACGCCGTCTACTAGATGCTCTGCGAATAACTTGTATGAGGTGAAATAATTGAGGCACCTTAAGCAGATATGCTTTTTAGATCTGTCGTTATTCATTTGAGAGAAGGCGGGACATGTCTTTGATCCAAACATAATGATAATTACCACCTTCAGAGAAGAGCAGCATGTTTACATGCAGCTCACACTCGCCAGTAAATTTTGAGAAATGGAGGGGCCGACGACAATACGCTTGTCTTGGTCATCTGACTTGCTTTTCTTCTCCAGGCCATTAACATGAACCGATATGCCGGTATTCTACACCTCAAATTTAAGGTATGTCCTGGATCATGATGGAGAACTCTATACCACTGAAGTTATAACACCCACGAATATTATCACCTCCATGGTATATACTGGGACGCTCAGGATGATCTCTTTAATTGTAGTTTCTTTCGCAAACCAGGATTGACCATGCGAACGAAGCCTGATCCTTTCTATTTTCGACATTAATGCATGTCTGCTTATTAGCTTTATCTATAGGGAACTCGATACAGCTTGACCCTCCATTTACCGGATCGTAGACATGTGTATGGATGTCCAGATGTAGTGTTTGGCTGAGAGCTTTAGCTGAGCCTGTCACTTCCATCTCGGAAAAACCAGAGTTGTACAAATTCCCCTTGCAGCCTGCTTGCCCCTAGCTCCTCTGCAACCATTCATGCAGGTCAGCCTGCCGCGACATAAACACAGGAGTGCGCGTGTACTGAGGCACAGTGGGTAATGCGGCCGACTTGGGCTCCCGCAAGCCCGGGCTACCTGGGTTCCCGCAGGCCTGCCAAGCTTCACGGGAGCCGCTCAGCTTGCTGCGCCTGACAACAGGTTGCGCTGTCAAGCTACCGTGACTAGAGTAGCCAGGTAGTTAGCCCGCAGTTCATTTATCGCAACGGTGGGGGCAGCACAATGAGTAGGTCGTACTTTAGTGAGATTGAAAAAAAATTGACAACTGGCGAATACATGCTGGTAACGAAACAGAGCACAAGTGCCGCATGGGAAACATTGTCGTGTGTTTATGAAGCCGCTTCAAATAAATCGGTAATGTGTCTCAATGCAAACTATGTAAAAAGCTCTTAAGTACTTATTCGGGAACCTCGAGTATGTTACGATATGTGTGCAAATTTAACAAGCAGTTCCCTCACTCCGTAAATATCTTGAAAGAGGACAAAGATTTAGTGGCTGAAAAGTGCGCCGAAATGTGTGCTAAGGATCTGAGACCACTTAGCAGTATAGAGGGAGAAGGATTTCTTAATTTAGGGCAGACACTGATCGACATAGGTAAAAAATATGGCTCAGTTGATATTAAATATATTATGCCTTCCCGAGTGACAGTAGCTAGGAAAGTTCAAACCTTAGCTGATAAAGTGCGCGGCAAAATGCTCCCAGATATAGTGCATGCGATTCGTTCTGGTATATGTGCCAGTACAATTGATCTATGGACAGACAATTACAAAGGGGTGCATTACATGTCCGTGACAATGCATTACATAAATTCAGACTGGCGTTTGAATAAATATGTACTGACGTGCTCTGATTTTCCTGACTGCCCAAAAACTGGATGGAATATTCGAAACGAGTTGGAAGACCGCTTAGAAACTATGGATGTTTCTCGTGAAGACATTGCCAGAATTACGTTTGTCACTGACCAGGCCAGTAACATTGTCAAAGCTCTCAAAATATATCAGCGTCTTCCATGCATGGCTCATAGTGTAAACACAGTCTTGAAACATGTTCTGAGCGAACAGTTTTTGAAAGAAAATGTTCCAAATATATTAGCCATTCTTAATACAGTGCGGGCTACGGTTTCCTATTTCAAGAGAAGAGGTCTCTGTGTCAGACTGAACTCATCTTTAAAGTAGTGGGTTTCAACTCGTTGGAATAGTTATTTTGACATGCTTGTATCAGTCCATTCTCAGATTGATTCTGTGAAGGCTGTCTTACATAACGAAGGTGCCTCTGATAAGATGCTGGGTTATAACCACCATATAACTGGCCAGCTTATAGCAGTTCTTAAGCCGTTTAAAGAAGCCACAATTGATCTAGAGGGTGACAAGGACCCAACCCTACATTTAGTTCTACTGTGGTTTTATGCCTTAAAAGCTTACTGTACTGTACGAGATAACGATGAAGAGATTTGTAATTTTTCTCCATCTGAATATTATAGAACCACTTGTGAAATATGTATGTTGATAAAATGTATTTTCAGGACCTTTGAAACAAGCCGCCGGTGCCTTCCTAGAACAGAAAATGTGCGTTAGTTTGTTGCATAAAATTGCAACGTTTATGGTGCCTAACTACAGCAAATTAAGAAAGTTAACCGAGGACGAAAAAATTGATGTTTACCAAGCAGCACGACAGATGTGTGCTGAAGGTAAGCTCCTAAGATAATGCATATATTCTTCATCTACATGTACATGGGTACTCTGCAAGTCACACGAAAGTGCTTGGTTGAGGCTTCACCGAACCACTTTCATGCGGTAGCGTTCTCGCTTCCCACGCCCGTGTTCCCGGGTTCGATTCCCGGCGGGGTCAGGGATTTTCTCTGCCTCGTGATGGCTGGGTGTTGTGTGCTGTCCTTAGGTTAGTTAGGTTAAAGTAGTTCTAAGTTCTAGGGGACTGATGACCATAGATGTTAAGTCCCGTAGTGCTCAGAGCCATTTGAACCATTTTTTGAACCACTTTCAACTTATTTGTCTCCTATTCTCCTATTGTCCTATTCTCGAATTTCGCGCGGGATAAAACACGTACATCTCTCCGTCTGAGCGCTGCTTTTTTGTATTTTATTCTGATGATCATTTCTTCCCATGTAGATGGGACTCAACAATATGTCTTCGAATTCGGAGCTATAAGATGATGATCGAAATTTCATATACAGATCGCGCCACGCGCCACGTCAAGAAACGCCATTGTTGTAATGATTCCCACCCCCACTCCTGTGTAATTTCGGCGACACTCTTTCCCCTGTTTCACGATAATACTAAACGAGCTGCCCTTCTTTAGACTCTTTCGACCTCCTCCATCAATCGTACCAGAAAAGGCTCTCCAACTGCGTAGCAATGCTCCAAAAGAGTGTTTTGTCATTAAAACGCCTACAACATTTTCTGTGTGTCCATTCCTATTTAAGTAGGTCGTAACTGTAATCAGAGGTATTAAGTATAATCCACCGCCTTTAGATTTGACCGGTTGACCCTGTAAACGAAGTTTAATGGACTTAGTTATTGCCAACTGCTAATTTTCACACCAAAAATATATATCTTATTTAAATCGTCCCGCAGTTAGTTTTGATCTTCTGGTGACTCTACTGGACGATAAATGATAGCATCATCTAAAAACTATTATAATTTCAACTATGTGTAGTACGATCTTCACATAATTCTGCAAATATTAATTGGAACCTGTATACTGTAGTTTCAGTACAAGTGCCCAATCACAGCACCCAAGAAAGAAATCCAGGACCGTACAAAATGGGGAAATTTGAGGACTGGGCAGAAGAGTCTCCTCTCCTACATGATGAAGTCAGCAGATACTTCCAAGAACACTGTGTGAACGAGAGAGATATTCTACAGTGGTGGAAAAATAACTCCCAACGACTTCTTCGACTTGCGTGTGTGACAAGAAAAATATTAAATATACCAGCCGCTAGTGCCACTAGTGAGAGAATTTTTAGTTGCGCTGGAAACCTATTTAGCGAAAAACGATCACGTATTAATGTAGACAGACTTAACGATCTCGTCATAATTAATTCAAACACTAATCAGCAGAGACATTAAGAATACAGTAGAACATTAAACAGGAAACTATGAATTTGAGTGCAAATTTACTAATTAAGAGTGCAGTTTTCTTTCTTGTGCTTTCTGGGCGTCGTTTTCTGAGATAGAAATTTTGTAATGCATACAGTTCATTTTTATTTTAGACTAAACTTTTTGATTTAAATCATCCCAACTGACATTTATTATTGTTTGTAAACCATTTTCTGTTACTTGTGTTTGCAAAAGTAGCCAAATATTTTTAGGAGTATCTGGTTTGGACTAAATAATACTTTTAGGGGAACTGACGGAAAATTTGTAAATATTTTACATTGAAAAGTGTTCTGCAAAGTAAATTATTCATTTGTTGATTAAGGCAATACACATTATGAGTATAAATTACAATTTATTTTGTTGAGTTCCACACAGATTGCGAAATGTAATTTTATTCCTATATTTCTATATTAAGGGGTATCCCACAAGCAGGGTCAAGATGCTGAAGACCTAGACACTACAAATGCTTTTAAAATGAAGAGCGTCTTTTTCCACGAATGGATTGTAGTAGGAATATAATGGAAACTCTGAGCCACTCTCCACAGCGTCTACGTCTGCGTCATGAGGGTTCAGACTCGTCGTTCAGGTCTGCGTTATGAGGGTCTACAGTTATCGTTTAGGTTTGCATCATGCAAGTAAACACTCGTCGTCTAAGTCTGCATCATGAGGGTCCGAACTATGGTCCCTCATGACGCATACGTAGACTACAAGTGTGGACTCTCATGATGCAAACGTAGTCGCCGCGAAAAATGGCTCAGAGTCGCCATTGTATTCCCAGTACTATAGTTTTTTAGACGAACTGGATAAGAAACAAGTGCTTCGATTTTGTTAAAATGCATTTTGGCAATTTAGAATGATTTTGCCAACTTCGAATGAATTCACAGAACCAGTAAAATACATCCTGGAAAAGTAGTTAAATATTTGTATAACTGGTGTCACACTTGGCTGAAACATACTAATGTTAAAGAATCTATACTTCCAAAATCTTAATTTGATTCTCATTGCAGTGCAGTGACTATCAGGGGCGTAGATAATTTGTTCTTCTGGGGAGGGGACCAATCTTCTTTTTGGGGGTGGAGGTTCACTTCTTTAGTACAAATATCCATCCGTTTCAGTGTTGAAAACTGCAACACAGACTGCATTGCGTTCCACTAAAACAAAAAACACTATGTTCATGGGCTCGAGGGGGGAGGGGG
Organism: Schistocerca serialis cubense; assembly: GCF_023864345.2. Lineage (NCBI taxonomy): Eukaryota > Metazoa > Arthropoda > Insecta > Orthoptera > Acrididae > Schistocerca > Schistocerca serialis. Next base: position 1,011,201,509 of record NC_064640.1, read on the forward strand.
TACCCCTGCCCCCCCACCTCCTCCCCGTTATCTACGCCCCTGGTGGTTATCTGTAGCTTTTAGAGTATAAAGGAGCTCCATTTTCAGTGATTGTTCTGCTTGCTACACAAACCTGTTTGAGATGTGATCTGATGGTGGTTCGAATTGAGAATATCCACTATTAAGAGATTGTGAAGTCCCGAAGAAATCCTTTTCTATTTGACAACTAGCTGAAAACCCGGCATTCCCTGGGCATTTACTTATTCCATAATCTCGTAGTCCATCTTCCCTCACCTATTTTCTCTCTATCCATTCCGAATTACGTAGGAATCCAAAGGGAACCGTGATGAACCTTAGGTACAGAAGAGACTATAACATCACATTACGTCCACATGCTAACACCTTTTTATTGGTCTTTTTCACTGACACACATGTACATTATCATGAGGCGTGAGGTACACGTACACGTGGTTTCCGTTTTCAATTACGGAGTGGAATAGAGTGTGTCCCGACATGTCAGGCCAATAGATGTTCAATGTGGTCGCCATCATTTGCTGCACACAATTGAAATCTCTGGCGTAATGAATGTCGTACACGCCGCAGTACATCTGGTGTAATGTCGCCGCAGGCTGCCACAATACGTTGTTTCATATCCTCTGGGGTTGTACGCACATCACGGTACACATTCTCCTTTAACGTACCCCACAGAAAGAAGTCCAGAGGTGTATGATCAGGAGAACGGGCTGGCCAATTTATGCGTCCTCCACGTCCTATGAAACGCCCGTCGAACATCCTGTCAAGGGTCAGCCTAGTGTTATTTGCGGAATGTGCAGGTGCACCATCATGCTGATACCACATACGTCGACGCGTTTCCAGTGGGACATTTTCGAGAAACGTTGGCAGGTCATTCTCTAGAAACGCGATGTATGTTGCAGCTGTTTGGGCCCCTTCAATGAAGTGAGGACCAATGAGGTGGTCGCCAATGATTCCACACCATACATTTACAGTCCACGGTCGCTGTCGCTCTACCTATCAGAGCCAGCGAGGATTGTCCACGGACCAGTTATGCATGTTCCGTAGATTCACTGCCCCGTAGTCTGTGAAACCCGCTTCATCGGTAAACAGGTAGAACTGCAACCATTCTCTGTTAATGCCCATTGACAGAATTGCACTCGATGATTAAAGTCATCACCATGTAAATGCTGATGTAGCGACACATGAAACGGGTGAAAGCGGTAACGATGCAGTATGCGCATGACACTACTTTGACTCAGTCCACCGACTCTCGCAATGTCCCGTGTACTCATGTGTGGGTTCATGGCAACAGCAGCTAACACACCAACTGCATCCGCTTCTCCTGTGACGGGCCTGTTACGGACCCGTTTGCGTGCTACGACCATACCTGTTGCATACAGTTGGCGGTAGATGTTTTGCAATGTGCGGCACGTTGGATGCTCTCTGCCCGGGTACCGTTCTGAATACACCCTGCAGGCTTCAGCTGCATTTCGTCGACACTCGCCATAGATGAGTATCATCTCCGCTTTTTCAGAGTTCAAATACACCATGGTCACAGTTCCTACAACACTACACTATCACAGACGTCTGGTAACACGGTGTACTACAGTTGGTCTGCGTGCGGAGACGAATGCAGAATAACAATAGCAGCAAGCGCTACATGCGGACACTGCGAAAGCTAGACCAAACCATAACAGTGCACTACAGCCACACTCGTAAACACGGTCGTCATCGTAAACATGTCCCTGCAGATGCTGCTCGCCGACCGTGGCCCGTGTTTGTTACAACACGCAACTGAACGTCGGAGGTTTCAAGCGTCAATTTTAGGTTACAATATCTCCGCATGTAATTAACATTTTACAATGCAGCAAACGGCACTGATTACGTATTTGTTTATATGTTCAGATGTGCTAACAAAACTAACGTGGTTCCATTTAAAAAAACGTAGGCTTGTGTTGAAAAACATACTTCCGTGCATTTTTGTATGGTTTATATTAAACAGTTACACTAGCCCCTCTCCTCACGTTCGGTCTGTGGAATAGGTTCGTCAGTATTTGATGTGGTTAACGAAATATATCCAGCGGTAACGTTAGGTGACTCACCCTATATATATATATATATATATATATATATATATATATATATATATATATATATATATATACAGGGTGTTTCAGAAATGACCGGTATATTTGAAATGGCAATAAAAACTAAACGAGCAGCGATAGAAATACACCGTTTGTTGCAATATGCTTGGGACAACAGTACATTTTGAGGCGGACAAACTTTCGAAATTACAGTAGTTACAATTTTCAACAACAGATGGCGCTGCAAGTGATGTGAAAGATATAGACGACAACGCAGTCTGTGGGTCCACCATTCTGTACGTCGTCTTTCTGCTGTAAGCGTGTGCTGTTCACAACGTGCAAGTGTGCTGTGGACAACATGGTTTATTCCTTAGAACAGAGGATTTTTCTGGTGTTGGAATTCCACCGCCTAGAACACAGTGTTGTTGCAACAAGACGAAGTTTTCAACGAAGGTTTAATGTAACCAAAGGACCGAAAAGCGGACTGGGAACGTGACGGATGAACGTGCTGGAAAAGTAGGGCGACCGCGTACGGCAACCACAGAGGGCAACGCGCAGCTAGTGCAGCAGGTGATCCAACAGCGGCCTCGGGTTTCCGTTCGCCGTGTTGCAGCTGCGGTCCAAATGACGCCAACGTCCACGTATCGTCTCATGCGCCAGAGTTTACACCTCTATCCATACAAAATTCGAACGCAGCAACCCCTCAGCGCCGCTACCATTGCTGCACGAGAGACATTCGCTAACGATATAGTGCACAGGATTGATGACGGCGATATGCATGTGGGCAGCATTTGGTTTACTGACGAAGCTTATTTTTACCTGGACAGCTTCGTCAATAAACAGAACTGGCGCATATGGGGAACCGAAACGCCCCATGTTGCAGTCCCATCGTCCCTGCATCCTCAAAAAGTACTGGTCTGGGCCGCCATTTCTTCCAAAGGAATCATTGGCCCATTTTTCAGATCCGAAACGATTACTGCATCACGCTATCTGGACATTCTTCGTGAATTTATGGCGGTACAAACTGCCTTAGACGACACTGCGAACACCTCATGGTTTATGCAAGATGGTGCCCGGCCACATCGCACGGCCGACGTCTTTAATTTCCTGAATGAATATTTCGATGATTGTGTGATTACTTTGGGCTATCCGAAACATACAGGAGGCGGCGTGGATTGGCCTCCCTATTCGCCAGACATGAACCCCTGTGACTTCTTTCTGTGGGGACACTTGAAAGACCAGGTGTTCCCCCAGAATCCAGAAACAATTGAACAGCTGAAGCAGTACATCTCATCTGCATGTGAAGCCATTCCGCCAGACACGTTGTCAAAGGTTTCGGGTAATTTCATTCAGAGACTACGCCATATTATTGCTACGCATGGTGGATATGTGGAAAATATCGTACTATAGAGTTTCCCAGACCGCAGCGCCATCTGTTGTTGACAATTGTAACTACTGTAATTTCGAAAGTTTGTCTGCCTGAAAATGTACTGTTGTCCCAAGCATATTGCAACAAACGGTGTATTTCTATCGCTGCTCGTTTAGTTTGTATTGCCGTTTCAAATATACCGGTCATTTTTGAAACACCCTCTATATATATATATATATATATATATATATATATATATATATATATATATATATATATAAAGATGCACATTGAAATATTCAAAAACCTTCTCCATGGAAACATGCGTACATGTTCCAACTTTCATGTTAACCCGCAAACGATGTCCAAATCTTTTGTAGCCGGCCGGTGTGGCCGTGCGGTTCTAGGCGCTTCAGTCTGGAACCGCGTGACCGCTACGGTCGCAGGTTCGAATCCTGCCTGGGGCATGGATGTGTGTGATGTCCTTAGGTTAGTTAGGTTTAAGTAGTTCTAAGTTCTAGGGGACTGATGACCACAGATGTTAAGACCCATAGTGCTCAGAGCCATTTTTTTAGAGCCAAAATCTTTTGTAAGGTACTCTATTCCATGCACTGTCCGAAATATTATTTAGACAGTGAAAAAATGAAATGTCGTGTGACGAGGGCCTCCCATTTAGACAGTGATGTTCCTCTTGATGGTCAAGTGTGTAAAATTTGTTCCAGATCGGAATAAAACTGTTGGTTAGTGTAGAAGTGTATAAGTAAAGTACCCTCCGCCATGCACCATTCAGAATTTTAAGCAGACAGCGCTCTTCATCCTGCTTTGAATATCAAGTGTGCCAAATTTCATCAAGATCGGAATAAAAACGTACAATTTGTCGAATTCCGTTAGGTAAAGTAACCTCTGCCATGCACCCTACGATATTTTATGTAGACTGTGACCTTCCTCTTGGTTTCAAGGTATAGTGTGCAAAATTTCATCATGATTGTATGCAATACAAACACACGGACGCAATGAAAACGCACTTTGCCGGCCGGAGTGGCCGAGCGGTTCTAGGCGCTACAGTCTAGAACCGCGCGACCGCTACAGTCGCAGGTTCGAATCCTGCCTCGGGCATGGATGTGTGTGATGTACTTAGGTTATTTAGGTTTAAGTAGTTCTAAGTTCTAGGGAGACTGATGACCTCAGAAGTTAGGTCCTATAGTGCTCAGAGCCATTTGAACCATTTTTTGAAAACGCACTTTCAGTTTTTCTCAAATTTTCCAATTTTTCGGTCGATTTTCCAAAAATTTTATTTCATAAAAACCTTGTCCTGAGAATTGCGAACACAGCAAAAAAAAAAAATTGCCGACTTGGTCCAGCCGTTCTCGAGTTTTACGCTTATCAACACATTTGGCAATTCATTTTTATTTATATAGATAATAAGCCCGAAATATACGCGTAAAGGAAGAATGTACTAATAAAACCCAATATTTTTTGACCTGAATGTAATATATGCATATATTGTTGGGGTTTGTCTTTTGGTGCTCAGGTAAAATAAAAACTTTTGATTAACGTTCATAATACGACAATGACGCGCGCAGACTAAACGGCTGCGTAGCGCAGCTCAGCAGTAATTTGGGCAGGCAAGCAAGTTTCCCGCAGCCTGCCCGGGTTGGGTTCTGCTTGGCTTGGCTGGGAGTGAAGCAGCCTGCCCGTTCTGTTGACAACGCCTGGCCACCGGGCAAGCATGGGCGGGTTAAAACAACACCGACTCTAAGGAAGGCCTCGGCGCTTGTTCGTGACGTCACGTTAGCTAGGCACGGTGAACGCCAGGTCTGTTGCAGGCATACTCTTAATGGTGGTGTCTCCCTCTCCGACACAGGAAAATGTGAGACTATTGGCGGTAGTTGACCAACACACATTGTTCTGAGAGATTTATGCAATCAATTAATTGTGCAATTCATTACACTTCTTAACAAATAGTGCACTCCTGAACTTCAATTTCCACCTGTTTTAAGGATTGACATGCAAAACAACTTCATGTTCCAGCAGCAACAGAATTCGTGCTTCTTTATCTTATCTGTAAATCTGAGGAAGTTACGTTTGAACTGGGTTGCTTTTACAAGAAACTGTGAACATATTGGTGCGCTTCTTTAGGTATGGGGTGAGGAGCACTGAATATTAATGAAATATCTTGCGACTGTACACATTGGGGAGGGGGTGGGGGACAGAAGAAGAGGCAAAAGAGAGATACTTGATTTATCAAATAAATTTTTTTTATCTTATAAAGTTTCTCCTTTCAGTTGCAAGAGGGGAATATTTATCTTTTATAATTTGCATGTTTAAAAAAGTTTAAGCTCAGCAATATTTTCGATGTATGAAGCTAATTTGTTTCATGTTTAGAATTCCTTTCGTTGAAAACGACTGTAATCTAATGACTGGCAACAGTTGGACGTTTACACATGTAAATTAGTTCACATTTCCAGTGACGATGTCAAACGAAAATAAATAAATAAATAAAAGAAACGAGTTCATTGTAAGGGGGTTGGGGTAAGTTTCGATAACAAAATGGATCAAGTAAATATAGTTACTTGAATGTAAAATTTCCGAAGCTTGCAATGGGGCAAAGCATCTTCTCATATTGATCTACGTTTGTTTCGACAGGATTCAGTAATACAGAACTATGATCTTCATTTGTAGCTTTACGATAGTAAGAAAATCTTTCATCTAAATAAAACTGCATAATCGGAAACAATACCAACCATTTTGTCCAAAAATAAGAGATTTATAGTGATAAGCACGCCCAGGCGTTTCTGCCTCCAACAGACCTGGCGTTCGCCGTGCCTAGCTGACGTGACGTCACCAACAAGCACCGAGGCCTTCCTCTGAGTAGGTGTTGGTTAAAAGCGGAACATGTACACTACTGGGAAAAACGACCCAATATAGTACTCAAGGTGAAGCTACGAAATCACTCGGCGATTGACGTGCTCCGCTTTGTCACGCCATTTTCCCCATACTCAACTTTGGGAGGGTGCGATAATTCGATGCAAAGCACTACACTGCATTTAATGGCGGGATATCGCGGATCATTGACTACCTTGAGAGGCTTAGTTTCCACGACAGGAAGGTACGCGCTTAGGAAACCAACAGGGTCGCGGTAGCCTCCTGCAGTGTTCCCGTTCCTGGTGAACGAGAGTCGCTCCTCAAAAGCGTCTGCAATCACCGTGTATTCTAACTGCGGAATGGTATCAGTGACCTGATGCCCTTCACTAAAAGGACGGGGGAGGGAACTGCCACTGGCCATGGGTTGACTGTGATTACTACAACCATGGTATTGAGCAGGGGGGTCGGTCTGCCGTACCTGGTCGGTGGGTGGAGCCAGGGGTGAGGTAGCAGTGTCAGGCCAGTGGGAGGATCCCGCTCTAGCAGCGGGCAGTGCGTTGTATATAACGCTGGCCCGGGACTGCGGAATAACCAGTCCGCCCCCGCCACCAATAGCTGAGGCGTCGGCAGTCGTCTGGCGCCGCTACCTTGCACCGCCGCCCCCAACTCCACGGACGACTGAGGACGGGGCTCGCGATGGCTGGCTCGGTGACGTGCAGGTCCGGGCGGCCGATAGCTTCGCTGTGATGGGCGTGACGCACGGCTCAGCTCGTCGTACTTGGGGGAGGGGGGGGGTTAGTTACCGCGCCCTGACGCGCGTTACGGCCATCTGAGGCTTCACATCTGTGTAAATTTGTGGTAAGATCTGAAGCGACCAAATTGCTTAGGTTATTGGTCCCTAAGCTTACACACTACTTAATCTAACTTAAACTAACCTACGCTATGGACAACACACACACCCATGCCCGAGGGAGGACTCAAACCTCCGACGGGGTGAGCCGTGCGGACCGTGACAAAACGCCTAAGATCGCGCGGCTACCCCGCGCGGTTCAGTTCTCTGAAGAAAAAAAAAAGAATTGAGTTATAGAGCATGTTTAAATAGACTAAAATGGAAGGATGAATGATAATAAGAATATTCCCCATCCGCCAGAAACTGCGCCTGAACAACTGCATCGCGCTGAATTTGTGCATTTAATTGGTCGTGCCAATCAGAATCACCTGTAGAAAAAAAAATAGAATTACAGAAAATGATTCAACAGAAATGAAAGTGTATTTACATATCGGCGGAATCGAATCTTACACAGGAGAGATGGCTCGTCACCCTGGTGAATACCATTGTCTAACTTACGCGGCTGTACCGCACCCTATTCATCTACAACAACAATGAAGTATACCTTATATTACGGTATTACAGCACACTCGAGATATTAGGAAAACAGAAAAGAAATTTCATACTCAAGTTTTTGAGGTGAAGGGGTTGGATTCCCTAGCGCATCGTCCAGCGCGTGCAACACTTCATCGAAGAATGCTGAAATGATGAGAAAAAACAAATTCAATTTCACGCATGAAAAGAGCAGTTTTTTATTTCTAAATGGGGCTTCAAATGCTAAATAACACTGATACGAAAGTAATAACTTATGCGGGAGCTCGTTCAGGAGGGACCGCTTCCTCTCACGGCTGAAGTTCACTGAGGAGCGCTTCAGATGGTCGAGACACGCAGGCTGACAGACAGACTGTATCAGAATGAGGGTGAACACATGAATGCTGGGGTTTAAATAGGACCCCGAGCGTCCTTCTACGTCACCAAGAGGCTAGCTAATGGGCGTTCAGCTTCTTGGGGTGAGTCCACTAGCACACCTGGCGACTAGAAGCTGAACTAGCCAGATGCATCCAAAACCTCGAACAGAGCTAAGTGTCTGATAATTTACGGATGTAAAGCAAAAGAATTCATACTATTTGGAATACACGCTGGATGGTATTGTATTCAGCCTCTGCATCTGGAGTTATTACGTGTATTAGGAGCTCAGCTGAGGAGAATGCAATTGGATATATTCTGCATAAAGGAAGGGAGTTATTATTATTGAATCTCGCTCAAAGTCTGCGATTTTCGACGGTGAATATTATATATGGGAAATTCTACGTTGCTGGTATTAAGACTAGTGTTTCTTAAATTTAACTTAGCTTTGTGAACACTGAAACAAATTATTTTCAAAGTCTTCAGATGATAAAAATGGGAATTTTAGTATTTAGGAATGGTGTGCAGTGGAGAAGATGAAATTTGAAGTAGCGCTATCGGCGGATTATATGAGCGATGAAAGTTTAGTAAATTATACTAACGTGATGATGGAAAATTTTTACGTAGAAATACATAGTGTTATGTGTTTCCAACTCTTTAGAGCTGGAGTACGTCTTTTAATAGTCTTTCAATGCTTGTAAATGTTTTCTCGATGCTATTAAGCATATCGGTTGAGGGATCTGTTAAGAACACCTGTATGGTTCCTGTTTTGGGGGCGTCCAGCTGGCGCCACAGTGTATGAAAGCTCTGCCGGACTTGGGCAGGCTCAGGCGTGTCCAGCTAGCGGGCGAGAGTGTTCTCAGAGAAAGTGAGACTGTTTGTGTCCGGCAGACGTCAACTGGTTTGAAAGTAGGCTAGTCGGTTGTCGTTCTTATTATCAATGCGCTCGGTCGCCCGGGATGCGACCGCGACATGAACATACAGCCGGACGACAACGTGACCTATCGCAAAGCGCTGTAGTGGAGAACTAGGTCAGTTCTTCGGTTAGAAGCAGTTGCCTCTTGTGCAAAGCATTTATTTGCAGGACAGTACTCTTCCTATACATATGTTCAAGTATTAATGGTCAGCTGAATGAATGCATGTAATGCAGCTATTAAAACACCAACAACTGATATCTCAGCCTCTAGTGTAGGTAGATAATAAATTTAAACAAATTTAAAGAAATTATATTCGAATTGAATGGCAACACAATACTAATCCCCCTCAGCTGCAGGAGTAAGCTCTTAGAGCAAAAATCGCACACATTTTCGAAGAGAATGGCGAACACACTTGATGGTGGTACTGCTTCTAATTGTTTTAATAAAGATTTATGTCCACTTCGTAGGAAGAGGCGAGTTAGGTTAGTAGAGATATCCTAAGTGCCCCTTCTATGGCGCCATTTTCGTAGATTAGTGGAGGTAGCAAAATTCAAACTTCCCGCCATATCCTAGGACGAGGTGACTTAGGTTAGTGGAGGTAGCCCAACTGCCCTTTCTTTCCTGCCATTTTCTTAGGTTAGTAGAGATAGCCCAAGTGCCATTTCTTTACTGCCATTTTCTTAGGTTAGTGGAGGTAGCCCAATTGACCTATCTTTCCAAGGAAAGCTAACATCTTGAATGACATAAATTACATCATCAGCTGACGTCAAGGCCGCCATCTTGGATAACGGTACTTGTATCATCAGCTGACGTCACGGCCGCCATCTTGGATAACAGTACTTTGGGGTGGTGTCCCCACTGGGGTGGTGTTCCCCTGGGGAAGTGTCCTTGTTGTTCCACTACTCTTTACTATTAACAAAAAAGTAAGTCAAAAGCAATGAGGAAATATGTGTCGAACAACAAGTCGTAAATCTCCGATACCCACTCCTTTCGAACTGGCTGTGGAAGGCCCAACAGTACCAACTGGCAACCATGTCATCCTCAGCCCTTAGGCATCACTGGACGTGGATGTGGAGGGACATGTGATCAGCACACCGCTCTCCTGGCCGTTGTTCAAATGGTTCAAATGGCTCTGAGCACTATGGGACTTAACATCTTAGGCTATCAGTCCCCTAGAACTTAGAACTACTTAAACCTAAGTAACCTAAGGACATGACACACATCCATGCCCGAGGCAGGATTCGAACCTGCGACCGTAGCAGTCCCGCGGTTCCGGACTGCAGCACCTAGAACCGCACGGCGACCACGGCCGGCTGGCCGTTGTCAGTTTCCGTGACCGGAGCCACTACTTATCAGTTAAGTAGCTCCTCAGTTCGCCTCACAAAGGCTAAGTGCATCGCACCTGCCAACAGCGCTTGGCAGACCCGAATAATCGCCCATCCAGTTGCTAGACAAGGCCGACAGCTCCTAACTTAGGTGATCTGATGAGAAACGGTGTTACCACTGCGGAAAGGCCGTTGGCTGCATATCCAAGGCAACATGAAAAAAATCACTACTACGTGACTAACAAAGTTATTCCTATAGATTCGTTATATCAATAAAAATTATAGATTTCGCTTGACCATTTGAGCGTACCTATTTGGTTGTACTGCATGGTATGCGGGACTAATTTCAGATGCGGTGGGGTAGTCCATAAAGGATTTGTGAGAACATGTCAAAGAAACTATTATTACATTCTATAGACAACTAGAAGTCTAGTCAAATGTTGGAAGCACACTGGACATAACTCTGTCCGTGACATAGTACGTAATAAGCGCTTATAAAAACACTAAAGTTACAGCACACCAGAGATGAAGAGTGCAGCTGAAATTTATACGTATATCGGCACAAATATCATCAGACACCTGTGAAGGAAGCTGGGTATTAATGCTCCTACCTTTTTAATATATGTCACAACACACGGAGATAAGAGTGTGTACTCACAAGGTACAGTAACTACGAATGGAAACCAAAGGAGTACTTCCTGAAGTGAGGTAAAGCTGTCGGCGAAGCATGGTTTTCAGCCTTCACTAGACGAAGAATTATATGGAAAAATTATGGCCTTCAGGTCCTCTCTTACATCTCATTGGTCATCGTTATTGAGGTTATCGCTACAAATAACATTTCATTGGTAATAGAAACAGCAATGCGTAGAAAGGGAGATACTGGTATTACCAGTGATAACAACGGTAAAAGTAATAATAAGAAGTAATAGAGGTAAAATAAAAGTGTTGAAAATAATACAATTAATAATAACAATATCCCAGTTAATACAACCAGAGGAATAATTATGCCAATCACAAAGCGTTTCTTTTACTGCACAGTTATGGCGTTTTGATAGTAGCCTTGGCAGCGGTATGACTAATTATTTAACGATGAAACTGATGGTACGATTAAAGGAAGAGAGAGAGAGAGAAAAAGGTCCTTACAAATACTACAAAGAAATGAAATTGCGATTAAGACAGGAACTACCAAAACAGAAACTTACGGATAGGGAAAAGAACAAGCTGCGTGTTTGCACTGGATGAAGCCTGGTTTGATATACCGATAGCAGAGGCAGTGCTTTACAGTCGTATTGAAAGAAATGTGCATCTGCAACGTATACAGATTATTGGTTAGATTGTCCCAGAGATGGTTGGCTTGAATATGCACAGAGCTTCAGTTTCACGCAGAACTACTGCCAGAAGACGGAATGTACCAGGTCTTACGCTAGTGCCCAGACTTCACTATAAACATTTCGAGAATAAGATGACATTAATCAAACTGAAAACTTGTGGACAATAATTGGTAAGGAAGTTAGTTCAAGAAATGAGTTCATGCGGCACCTGTAAAAGGTTGTAGAGCAACTTCTGGCAATATGACGCTAAATAGCCTCTGGAATCTCTGCCTACAAACCTGAAATTACAAATAGCACCAAAGGTCTGCACACAACATACCAATTTATATTACTTATATAGCTCACATCGTCAAAAATAAACGACCATCCAAATACTTTTTAGATGGTTATAATTTGATTTCGTAGTTTCTTAGTGTTTTTTTCTGTTATACCTTCTTGTTCATACATTTTTAGCAAAAGTATTACATTTGTTGTAAGAAAATATGTGTGGATCGTATGTATAAACCCCAGCAAGCTCACAGCACATAAAATACATAGTGCTAACTTCAAATGTATGACGTGACTGTGTTATCATAACGTAGCTTCCACTTGCTATAGATAATATTCTTATTAAAATTTTCTGTACATAAATGGTGTGGGGTGCAGGAAGTTGGACAGGTGTGCTTTTACTCCCTGGGCGCAACATTGCTCCCCAGAGTTTGGCGCGCAGCGGCCTCCGGCAGCGAGGGTAGTTGGGATGCTGTGCGTGCCGGTGGCATCGTGACGTCACGCCCGTCGAGGGGGGCGTTGGTCGGGACGCCTCCTCTGCTCATATTCTTCTGGACTCCTAGCCGCTCGTCATAACGTCAAGCAACGTCAATATGATGGGAAACGTGGATAAGTATGACACTCAATATAAAATCAAGAATCTAACATTTACTTTTTACATACACGGGATGGAATTATTAGACGACTTCATGGGCAGTGTTTTCATCAACGTTGGCCATGATGTCCTCAATAATTCAAGAGAGGTTGTGAAGTCAAAATTCAGTCTTTTTTCGGCTAAAACATGGTTTCGAATACACATTAGCCCCAGTGATGGTCCAATTAGTAGCAGAGTAATTATTTCGCCTACATATTACTAAAAAGAATTTTTGCAATAAAATCGTCAACTGCAGTCACAGTGAAATAAGGCAATGAAGTAAGGCAATTTGATGTACTGAAAAAGAAGTACAGAAACATGTGCTGCAGCTTATTGCAGTTCAGACTCAAGGGACCATGCTCGACATTGTTTCAGGCCATTACCAGGACGAACATAGTTGTACAGGCGCAATCTGGAAGTGTAGCACGTATGTTCACATCTGTTTAAAAAGTAGACGCTTATAGAGGTACATGAATACTAATTTCTAAGGGGGGGATGGGGGAGGTAACAGCACGTCTCAGTGCATTTAATCGACCACGAGATACACTGACGGGACAAAAGTCATGGGATAGCGATATGTGTACATCCAGATGACGGTGGTATCGCATACACAAGGTATGAAAGAGCAGTGTATTTGTAGTCAGGTGATACATGTGAAAAGTTCCCAGTGTGGTTATTGCCGCATACTTTGAACGCCGAATGAAGCTCGACGCATGGAACATTCTATTTCGGAAATCCTTAGGGAATTCAATATTCCGAGATCCACCACGTCAAGTGCATGCCGAGGCTATCAAGTTCCAGGCATTATCTCTCATCACGGAAACGCAGTGTCAGACGGCCTTCACTTAACGACCGAGAGCAGCGATGTTTGCGTAGAGTTGTCAGTGCTAACAGACAAGCAACACTGTGTGGAATAGCCGCACAAATCAATGTGACACGTACGACGAGCGTACAGTGTGGCGAAATTTGGCATTAATGGGCTATGGCAGCAGACGACTTGTAACCTCCCCCTTCCTGAGCCACCTACTGGATTGCGATATAATTGACCGTGATAGCTGTGCCTAATGAAATTTTGCGGTGAGTAAGGCTATCGCTACGGAAGGAAAATAATACCGGTTAGTAGGAGGAAAATGTACTATAGACCCTTCTGCAGGAAGCATCTATTCCAAACATAATCTAAATACTGATAAGAATTTTGAAGTGTGTGAAATTTGCTGCAGTCGCTCATGAACCACACAGTTGGAAAAAGGGTACCACGCAGTATTTAATACAAAAAATACTGATAAGCAAAATAAGGATAATTAAACGGTTTCGAGCCTACTAGGACAATGAATATCCAGAATCCTAAGAAAGGTAATGGTAAGGAAGCAAATAATCACTGGCGTGGCAACAGAAGGTCGTCACACTTTTCCACAATACAACAGTTCACGAGAAAATAAAAGAATCAGAATGCACTGAGCTTGCAGTTACTTAATCTGATATACTACGTTTTGAAAGTAAAGCTAAATGAAATCGCTGGTTAAATAAATGAATGATTGTCACTGAAACTTTTTTATGTAAAAACTGACGTCCAGTAACCACAGCATAACATAATGCAAAATTTGGAAAAAGGCAGGAAATTAAATTTTAATTATTGAAAGATATTATTTATTTTAAGCAATGAGCAACTGACTTTACTTTTAATATACGAACAGTAAAGTACATACCAAGCTAACAGAAGTCACTCGCTAAGCTAAATACAAAATAAATGAGATTTTGCACTCTTAATTTGTACTGTATTTTTAGTTATTAGTTTTATCAGAGAAATTTTACGTTACTTTAAGTGAGTGAAGTTAATACTCAAAATTGCAAATTCTTTATGCCTCTGTTATGCAATACAAGAATCAGCGGTTACTGAGGCAGCATAATTTAGACTGAAACTGGTCATTAGCAAACAAACAAAACTGGCAGTAAATAGGTAATCAATTTTCATATTTTTACTACACCCGGTGATTGCACGGAAAGGAAAGGGACGCTGCTTGGTGATAATGCCTGAGGACAGTGACAACACAGGGGCCCTGCAAGTTTTGACAATTGGAGGTTATTATTCAAGAGAATTAGTCAAAGTTTGTGAAAGAAATGCCACTGGGTTGTACAATATTAGTTATACTCCGTCAGTTAACAGTCTTACAATGTAGTAACTGTGCGGACGACGCTGTTGCTGTTGCTGCTGCTGGTTGAGAACCACGAGTTGTCTCCAGAGCCAAGGATAGTTATGGGGTAGGCAATAGTTAGAATTGCAGCTTCCTCCGCCTGCCCAATCCTGCTGTTCTCTCAATCCTGGCGAGTTAACGTAGTAGGTGCGCCTACACTGGCGCGGTCATAGCTGCACACCGCGTCTGCGGGAATTCCCCAACAAACACTTCCGCACTCTTTCATGATTCATGCTGCTCCGTCTCCTCGGAGACTCTCCATACGCAAAGATAATCAACGGCACAGCTTCTGCCATTTCGTCGTCGCTATCGATTCATTTAAATAAAGTTTCTTTGGCTGCTGCCCAGCAGCTTACAATATGTACACTATAATTACAATCAATTACATACCTTCACAAATAAATACACATTAAATATATTTTCTGTAATAAAGCTTGTAGGTTCAGAATTAGCAGTACATTACAGTTCATCTCCAGATATTAATCGACGAAAAATTTTGGGTGGTGGAGAAAGTATTTTATCTGCATTTTCGGTGTTAGACTGACGTGAGTGCCTTTGCTAACAGCGCGACATGTCATGCAGCGTCTGTGACCATATCTCTTGGAACCTACACGATTGTAAAACCGTGGCCTGGTCAGTCGAGTCCCGATTTCAGTTGATAAGAGCTGATAGTAGGGATCGAGTGTGGCGCAGACCCTACGAAGCCGTGAACCAGAGTTCTCAACAAGGCACTGTCCAAGCTGCTGATGTTTCCGTAATGATCTCGGCTTTGTTTACATGGAATGGACTGGGTCCTCTGGTCCAATTGAGCCAATCACTGACTAGAAATGGTTATATTCGGCTTCTTGGAAACTATTTGCAGCCATTTGTGGACTTGATGTTCCCAAACAACGATAGAATTTTTATAGATGACAATGTGCCATGTCGACGAAATCGAGCGAATGGTTTGGCCAGCCAGATCGCCCGCCGTGAATCCCATCGATCATTTATGGGATGCCATCGAGAGGTCAGTTCTTGCACAAATTCCTGCATCGGCAACACTTTCACAATTATGGATGGCTGTAGAAGCAGCATGGATCAATATTGACTGGAGTGGACTTCCGACGGCTTGTTGAGTCCATGCTCCAAGTTGCTTGCAGAACGCCGAGCAAAAGGAAGTCCGACGTGATATTAGGAGGTACCTCATGACTTTTATCACCTCAGTGTATGTTATGACTTGCTAAAACACGATCTGAACACTGATTCAGTAAAACAAGGCAGACAACTGACCGATGTATTTAGCTTTTCTCTCTCTCTCTCTCTCTTTCTTTCTCTCTCTCTCTCTCTTTTGTAATTGCACGATTCACTGTAACTCAAAAGTCAAGCTCTGACAGTTACAGACTCTCATTGCATTAAGAATCTATTGAGGAAAGTTTCACTCTTGCTTCTTTGCTTCCTTTGTCAATTTAAAAGTAATACATTTCATTTTCAAAACTGTGAAATTCCATTATTTGGGTAATCTTAATATAATCTTCAGTGATCTCAGTTGTTACATTCAGCGTGTACCGTAGATGCTCCTAGTGGCTAATAAATACTTAACTTATTGAAACAAAGTTTTTAGCATTAATATTATGAAAATTGTAGTTACTTTTACACGGAAAGAAAACAAATTATAGCTTTTCAAATAGCTCTGAGCACTATGGAACTTAACATCTGAGGTCATCAGTCCCCCAGAACTTAGAACTACTTAAGCCTAACTGACCTAAGGACGTCACAGACATCCATGCCCGAGGCAGGATTCGAACCTGCGACCGTAGCAGTCGCGCGGTTCCAGACTGAGGGGCCTACAACCGCTCGGCCACTCCGGCCGGCTATAGTTTTTCAAATGGACTGCTGAACAGACAAGTTAAGAAACGTGAAGCTGTTTAAAGAGCAACTTTCGGCAGCTAACGGTAGTAGGTGTGAGATATACGGAAACCAAAACTACCGGTACTGCTGCAGTGTCACCTGAAGCCCGACGGAAGTACGAGTCGAGTGCGCTTTGTCATTCACGATGAATGACAAGAAAGACTTATTGCACACCAGAGTATAGAGAAACGAATATTTCGTTGCTTAAGAAAAATGTTTTGTTTCCTATTAGTGGGAGCAGAAGTTTAATTGATGTAAACACAGTTCAAACTGCGAGCGGCGCTTAAAGTAATATGTAAAAAAGCGGAAACTCTCTGGGTAGGATGAGGCAATGGTTACATGGGACACTCGTTCGAGAAGAGCAAGGTTCAAATCCCCGTCAGACCATTTAAACTGAGATTTACCGTGGTGTCCTCAGATCACTTAAACTGAATGTTGGGATGGCCCCTTTGAAAAGAACACTGCTGATTTCTTCCCGATAAGTTTTCTGTCCGAGCTCTTACTAAATCTGTAATGACACTGCCGTTGCACGGATGTTGAACAGTAACCTTCCTTCGTTTCACATTTGGAAGTTACTACGTAGACAGTATCGGTGTTGATGAATGCTCAGAGAATGCTGCACCCTTCCATACGTAATTGCCTGTCTTTCAAACAATACCACTCGACTTCAGTACATCTTTTATTTTCTTTGCCACACATCGCAGAACGATCTTTTAGTATCATTTCAGGCAAAACAGGATCTGTCTCACGATACTCTTTATTTTCGAACGATCGCCTTTTTTCCCCAGTCTTTCAATATTTGTTCGTATTCCTGCTGGTTTACATTAATACTTCATAATCCTATGCACTACACCTGAAAGCGCTTTCGGTAAGAAAACTGAAGCTGAGCCCCTGAATAGCTGCTGCAGTGAACGCGGGCTGAAGTTTTACTCAGGCCTGGGCGACGGAGTTAGTTCGCTGCTCGCTGTTCGGAGTATTTGGCGAAGAACTCAAGGCTGATGGAGGGTAAGACATAGCATTTGTCCGCTTTTTTCTGCGTCTTTATTTTCGTTTTGTGTCAGCAAATTCATCACACTTAGCGAAAGCTAGGGCCACAGTTATGTATGACATATTTCTGCTGCGTGACCGCCTCACGCACATTTTACACCTCTAAGCTGCTACCCCGCTCACACTATTTTGAATCATCTATATATTCAGCTGTGTTGGCACTTTTTAGACATCGGCGTTTAGATAGTCCGACATTACTGTACCGCCATCCATAGTGGTTCAGTTATCTGTTCTAAGTCACACATTTCCTTCCACTCGTGCTGTCATAACGTACTCGCATAACGCGGTCACTAGACTACACATTGCGCAAGACGTTAAGGCTTAGTAACGCCAGACTGATATCAGGTTGCCTTCAGATTCCATCTCTTCTAAACAATTCCATCGAAACACGCTATATTCCCGACTCTTCAACTTTAACGACTCTTCAACTTTCACCGATGAAGTGACGTACCTGACGCCCAATGAAATCCAAAGGCATCAAGGGCGCTTGTACTGTTAGAGGAAAAACGCATCTGATTGGTTCCGTACAAAAATATAATCCGGTTTTATGTAAAGGTAGAGTGTACACATCATAAATTTCTCAAATTCCCGAATAAACTTTCACCGCGCAGGTGCGATGCCTTAAACAAAAGGTGAAGCCTCCTTTCATAGGAAATGTATTCTGGCTAAGGCCTTCATCTATATTGTCTATTTCACAGATTAATGCATTATCAACATTTGGCCACAACGCTACCTTGCTGCGACACACTCATCATGAAAGCTGTGAAACTGCTGCTGAGTTTTAGTTAATCGCAATGATCCTTTTAGTTCAATTATTCTGGGACCCTTAGTTAGATTTCAAAGTAGAAACAATGACAAACGCATGAACTGTTTGGTTCTAAGGTGCCATACTATTCGCAACAGAATGTCACACATTTAACATTTTTTTACGTCAGTATTTACAACCACGAGTTTCACTGTCGATGGCTGCATTGCCTTTTCCTCTACCAGCAAATATGAAACCCAACATGTGTAATTTAGCTGGGACCCTTAGTTAGATTTCAAAGTAGAAACAATGACAAACGCATGAACTGTTTGGTTCTCAGGTGCCATACTATTCGCAACAGAATGTCACATATTTAACATTTTTTACGTCAGTATTTACAACCACGAGTTTCACTGTCGATGGCTGCATTGCCTTTTCCTCTACCAGCAAATATGAAACCCAACATGTGTAATTTAGCTGTAGTATTCAGATAATTCAGAACATGTCTGTTATCTGCATTCACGGCTTTTATGTCAGAAATCATATAAATTAATTTTCATACCTGTTCGAGAAAACCAGAATTAATTCCTGTTGCGCCCAAATTGACTCTGTGAAATTTTCGTAAAAATACATCCGAAATACTTGAAAACTAGATTCTGAGGAGTGTGTTCGTAGTACGGACTAATTTATAGCAGTCGGCAATTACAGATGACTATTTCGACAATGAATCGCAGTAAAATTGTACCGGCAATTACTTTTGTTTGCATTTATTTTCCCATGACCCGTTTCGAGAAATTCATGTCCACATGGAAAATCATCGTTTTCTGAATTATGAGTGTTACCGAATTTCTACTCTGTAGAACTATGCACATGCACTTAGAGTGCAACCTACAATGTCGTTTATGCTCTTGGATCCTGGTGTTAATGGATCGTCCAGTCATTCCGACATAAACTTTTCCGCATGTGCATGGTATATACACTCCTGGAAATTGAAATAAGAACACCGTGAATTCATTGTCCCAGGAAGGGGAAACTTTATTGACACATTCCTGGGGTCAGATACATCACATGATCACACTGACAGAACCACAGGCACATAGACACAGGCAACAGAGCATGCACAATGTCCGCACTAGTACAGTGTATATCCACCTTTCGCAGCAATGCAGGCTGCTATTCTCCCTTGGAGACGATCGTAGAGATGCTGGATGTAGTCCTGTGGAACGGCTTGCCATGCCATTTCCACCTGGCGCCTCAGTTGGACCAGCGTTCGTGCTGGACGTGCAGACCGCGTGAGACGACGCTTCATCCAGTCCCAAACATGCTCAATGGGGGACAGATCCGGAGATCTTGCTGGCCAGGGTAGTTGACTTACACCTTCTAGAGCACGTTGGGTGGCACGGGATACATGCGGACGTGCATTGTCCTGTTGGAACAGCAAGTTCCCTTGCCGGTCTAGGAATGGTAGAACGATGGGTTCGATGACGGTTTGGATGTACCGTGCACTATTCAGTGTCCCCTCGACGATCACCAGTGGTGTACGGCCAGTGTAGGAGATCGCTCCCCACACCATGATGCCGGGTGTTGGCCCTGTGTGCCTCGGTCGTATGCAGTCCTGATTGTGGCGCTCACCTGCACGGCGCCAAACACGCATACGACCATCATTGGCACCAAGGCAGAAGCGACTCTCATCGCTGAAGACGACACGTCTCCATTCGTCCCTCCATTCACGCCTGTCGCGACACCACTGGAGGCGGGCTGCACGATGTTGGGGCGTGAGCGGAAGACGGCCTAACGGTGTGCGGGACCGTAGCCCAGCTCCATGGAGACGGTTGCGAATGGTCCTCGCCGATACCCCAGGAGCAACAGTGTCCCTAATTTGCTCGGAAGTGGCGGTGCGGTCCCCTACGGCACTGCGTAGGATCCTACGGTCTTGGCGTGCATCCGTGCGTCGCTGCGGTCCGGTCCCAGGTCGACGGGCACGTGCACCTACCGCCGACCACTGGCGACAACATCGATGTACTGTGGAGACCTCACGCCCCACGTGTTGAGCAATTCGGCGGTACGTCCACCCGGCCTCCCGCATGCCCACTATACGCCCTCGCTCAAAGTCCGTCAACTGCACATACGGTTCACGTCCACGCTGTCGCGGCATGCTACCAGTGTTAAAGACTGCGATGGAGCTCCGTATGCCACGGCAAACTGGCTGACACTGACGGCGGCGGTGCACAAATGCTGCGCAGCTAGCGCCATTCGACGGCCAACACCGCGGTTCCTGGTGTGTCCGCTGTGCCGTGCGTGTGATCATTGCTTGTACAGCCCTCTCGCAGTGTCCGGAGCAAGTATGTTGGGTCTGACACACCGGTGTCAATGTGATCTTTTTTCCATTTCCGGGAGTGTAGTATATTCCCGACATTGCAATGGGTCTCTCTTCTCCTTCGCCGATCTAAGACACTCTTTGATCTTCCTTGTCGGTTTGAAAACCGTCTTTACGCCATGTTTGCGCTATATACGGCCAATTCTGTCCGTCACTCTGGGAATGTAGGGCAGAAAGGCCGTACCCGAATTCCTTTTTCTGGTTCCTTACTTCGCCGAGTGTTTGGCTCTGTTACACTTCTAATATAATTTGTGGAGTACCCATTGCTCCTCAGGACAGTTTCCAGGCGTTGCATTTCTCGTTTGAGGTGTTGCGGCTCACATATTCTTCCTGCTCTCGTTACGAGCGTACTAATCATGCCTCTTTTCTGGCTCGGGTGGTGGTTTGACCTTTTGTGCAGGTATCGGTCCGTAAGTGTCCCAGGTTTTCGCCGTCCCTTGTGACCAACACATCTAGAAATGGCAGTTTCTTGTCCTTTTCTACTTCCATGGTAAATGTTATGTTGGCATGGAGGCTGTTCAAGTGTCTTAGGAAGTCACCGAGCTGTTGTTCACCATGGCTCCACACCACGAAAGTATCATCGACGTACCTGTACCACACCTTAGGTTTGCAAGTCGCCGAGTCCAGTGCCTGTGCTTCGAATTGTTCCATGAAGAAGTTGGCCACCACTGGACTGAGAGGACTACCCATGGCGACGCCTTCCAGCTGTTCGTAGAAATCGCCATTCCACGTGAAATAGCTCGTGGTGAGACATGCATGGAAGAGCATTCTGATGTCTTTCGGGAAAATGGAACCGATGTGCTCCAGAGCGTCACTGAGTGGCACTTTCGTAAATAACGAAACAACATCAAAGCTGACCAGGATGTCGTTTGGTGCAAGTTTCAGTTTCTTAAGCTTCTCAATGAAATGTTCTGAGTCCTTAATGTATGTGTCGGTCTTCCCCACGTGTGGCTGGACCAGAGAGGCCAAGTGTTTTGCCAATTTATATGACGTTGATCCAGGAGCGCTAACGATCGGTCTCAGTGGAACGTTGTTCTTATGGATCTTGGGTAATCCATACGGCCGAGGTGGTAGGGCTTCTGTGTTGCGCAGGTTTCTCTGTATGTCCGCCGGCAGAGAAGACGCCCTGATTAACCGATTCGTGTTCCGTGTGATACGCTGCGTCGGATCTGCGCTTAGTTTTCGGTACGTCGTCGGATCTAATAGGTCTCGGATCTTTTGCTCATAATCTTCGGTCTTCGTTACGACGGTCGCATTCCCCTTATCGGCAGGCAGTCCCAATATACTCTTGTCGGCGTTGAGATTTTTAATGGCTTGTACCTCTTCTCTCTTCAGGTTGCAAGCTGGTGGTTTTGCTCGGCGCGGTATCCTGGCTGTTTCAGTGCGTATTTCCTCTGCCCTTTCACAGGGAAGGGTCCGAATGGCTGCTTCGGTGTTGGCAATGATGTCCTCCATAGGCATAGTGTCCGCCCCAGTAGCTGAGTGGTCAGCGTGACGGATTGCCGTCCTCTGGGCCCGGGTTCGATTCCCGGCTGGGTCGGAGATTTTCTCCGCTCAGGGACTGGGTGTTGTGTTGTGTTCATCATCATTTCATCCCCATCCGGCGTGCAGGTCGCCCAATGTGGCGCCGAATGTAATAAGACCTGCGATATGGCGGCCGGACCTGCCCCGCGAGGGGCCTCCCGGCCAATGACGCCAAACGCTCATCATCATCATAGGCATAGTTCTCGGAACGATAGAGAAATTCCCTCCTTTTTGCAGAACAGACACTTCCTCTTCGGTCAGTTGTCGTTCAGTGAGGTTGATCACTGTGTGTGACATGTCGGGAATCGCCTTGTCGGTCTGCTTCCGGCATCTTTCAAACTTTTTCTTCTATCGCTCGGTGCAGCGCTCGAGTTCGTTCTGCATGCTCCTGTGAGTGATGCTGTCGATCTTGTCCCAGTCGTCTCGCTGCATTCTGCTACTTAGTTGGTAGAAAATGTCCAGTGGTTCCTGATCCGTTCTTGCCAAGTCTCTCCGTGTTGTATGTATTCGCTCACGAAGAAAAGCTCTTTCCATTCTGTCGTAGATACGATGTGCTTGGGCGGTGGTGAATAGGCGCTTACATCTCAAGAACTTCGGTGTAGCACATTCATCTCGGCACCGTGACAGAAAGGCGAGAGAGGACATCAGTCGCGCTTTCTTCTTCCGTTGTTGGTCAAGGCGTCGGTACAATCTGCAAATCTCCTCCCCGTAGAGGCGTAATACAAAATTGTTGAGACTTTCGTGGCCACTTGTTGACAAACTGCCTACTGGCTTCTGTCTCGGGTTCTTCGGCCGACGTTCATGATGTGTTGGCAAATGTGCCAACACCTTGTAGATAGAGGAGGCCGAAATGCACGCTATCTAACGCAGACGGGCGTGAATTCTGGAACAGGATAAGTAGTGAATTCTAATAAGAAAAGTATGCAGCTCCTCGAATACTTAACTTTTATTCCTTGTGTGAATACAGCATTCTTGATGAGACAATTCATACGATAACTATCAAACTACGTAAGGCTAATGGCGCCTTGCTAGGTCGTAGACATGGACTTAGCTGAAGGCTATTCTAACTGTCTCTCGGCAAATGAGAGAAAGGCTTCGTCAGTGTAGTCGCTAGCAAAGTCGTCGTACAACTGGGGCGAGTGCTATATCGTATCTCGAGACCTGCCTTGTGGTGGCGCTCGGTCTGCGATCACACAGTGGCGACACGCGGATCCGACATGTACTAAATGGACCGCGGCCGATTTACCTAGCAAGTGTGGTGTCTGGCGGTGACACCACAGTTCATCTAATGATTTTTCTGACGTTTCGCCAGCACGAGTGGCTGGCATTGTCAAAGCTTCACCCTCCATTGCCGGTGGTGAACTGGAGCCGAGCTCGTGGGCGCAGACTATATGTACCTGGCGCACCAACGTCCGAGGGCTTCTCCGCGGTCATTTCCGATGCGGTTCTCCTCTTGCTACCTGCGACGGTCGTTCGCTGCAGTACGGGAAGCCAGGATCCGTTTACGTTAAAGCTTGCCTCTTTCTTGTTCAAACTGTTCGCGTGTTTTTGTATTTCCACAGCTTCTCTGAAAAAGCGCGTGTGATAGTGCTTCTCTACAGCCAGAACTTCCGTGTCGGCGAATTTTATTACGTGGTCGATCTCATTCAGTGCATGCTCTGCCACGGCCGATTTCTCCACCTGCCCCAACCTGCAATGTCGTTTATGCTCTTTGATCCTGATGTTAATGGATCGTCCAGTCATTCCGACATAAACTTTTCCGCATGTGCATGGTATACGGTATATTCCCGACATTGCAAGTGGGTCTCTTTTCTCCTTCGCCGATCTAAGACACTCTTTGATCTTCCTTGCCACGACGGAAGAAGAAAGCGCGACTGATGTCCTCTCCCGCCTTTCTGTCACGGTGCCGAGATGAATGTGCTACACCGAAGTTCTTGAGATGTAAGCGCCTATTCACCACCGCCCAAGCACATCGTATCTACGACAGAATGGAACGAGCTTTTCTTCGTGAGCGAATATATACAACACGGAGAGACTCGGCAAGAACGGATCAGGAACCACTGGACATTTTCTACCAACTAAGTAGCAGAATGCAGCGAGACGACTGGGACAAGATCGACAGCATCACTCACAGGAGCATGCAGAACGAACTCGAGCGCTGCACCGAGCGACAGAAGAAAAAGTTTGAAAGATGCCGGAAGCAGACCGACAAGGCGATTCCCGACATGTCACACACAGTGATCAACCTCACTGAATGACAACTGACCGAAGAGGAAGTGTCTGTTCTGCAAAATGGAGGGAATTTCGCTATCATCCCGAGAACTATACCTATGGAGGACATCATTGCCAACACCGAAGCAGCCATTCGGACCCTTCCCTGTGAAAGGGCAGAGGAAATACGCACTGAAACAGCCAGGATACCGCGCCGAGCAAAACCACCAGCTTGCAACCTGAAAACAGAAGAGGTACAAGCCATTAAGAATCTCAACGCCGACAAGAGTATATTGGGACTGCCTGCCGATAAGGGGAATGCGACCGTCGTAATGAAGACCGAAGATTATGAGCAAAAGATCCGAGACCTATTAGATCCGACGACGTACCGTAAACTAAGCGCAGATCCGATGCAGCGTATCACACGGAATACGAATCGATTAATCAAGGCGTCTTCTCTGCCGGCGGACATACAGAGAAACCTGCGCAACACAGAAGCCCTACCACCTCGGCTGTATGGATTACCCAAGATCCATAAGAACAACGTTCCACTGAGACCGATCGTTAGCGCTCCTGGATCAACGTCATATAAATTGGCAAAACACTTGGCCTCTCTGCTCCAGCCACACGTGGGGAAGACCGACACATACATTAAGGACTCAGGACATTTCATTGAGAGGCTTAAGAAACTGAAACTTGCACCAAACGGCATCCTGGTCAGCTTTGATGTTGTT
This sequence comes from Schistocerca serialis cubense, assembly GCF_023864345.2. NCBI lineage: Eukaryota > Metazoa > Arthropoda > Insecta > Orthoptera > Acrididae > Schistocerca > Schistocerca serialis. The sequence goes on from NC_064640.1 coordinate 1,011,226,750, forward strand.
TCGTTATTTACGAAAGTGCCACTCAGTGACGCTCTGGGGCACATCGGTTCCATTTTCCCGAAAGACATCAGAATGCTCTTCCATGCATGTCTCACCACGAGCTATTTCACGTGGAATGGCGATTTCTACGAACAGCTGGAAGGCGTCGCCATGGGTAGTCCTCTCAGTCCAGTGGTGGCCAACTTCTTCATGGAACAATTCGAAGCACAGGCACTGGACTCGGCGACTTGCAAACCTAAGGTGTGGTACAGGTACGTCGATGATACTTTCGTGGTGTGGAGCCATGGTGAACAACAGCTCGGTGACTTCCTAAGACACTTGAACAGCCTCCATGCCAACATAACATTTACCATGGAAGTAGAAAAGGACAAGAAACTGCCATTTCTAAATGTGTTGGTCACAAGGGACGGCGAAAACCTGGGACACAGTGTGTATCGAAAACCGACACACACGGACCGATACCTGCACAAACTGTCAAACCACCACCTGAGCCAGAAAAGAGGCATGATTAGTACGCTCGTAACGAGAGCAGGACGAATATGTGAGCCGCAACACCTCAAACGAGAAATGCAACACCTGGAAACTGTCCTGAGGAGCAATGGGTACTTCACAAATTATATTAGAAGTGTAACAGAGCCAAACACTCGGCGAAGTAAGGAACCAGAAAAAGAATTGTCGGGTACGGCCTTTCTGCCCTACTCCGGCCGGAGTGGCCGTGCGGTTCTAGGCGCTACAGTCTGGAGCCGGGCGACCGCTGTGGTGGCAGTTTCGAATCCTGCCTTGGGCATGGATGTGTGTGATGTCCTTAGGTTAGTTAGGTTTAATTAGTTCTAAGTTCTAGGGGACTGATGACCTCAGAAGTTAAGTCCCATAGTGCTCAGAGCCATTTTCTGCCCTACATTCCCAGAGTGACGGACAGAATCGGCCGTATATTGCGCAAACATGGCGTAAAGACGATTTTCCAACCGACAAGGAAGATCAAAGAGTGTCTTAGATCGGCGAAGGAGAAAAGAGACCCACTTGCAATGTCGGGAATATACCGTATACCATGCACATGCGGAAAAGTTTATGTCGGAATGACTGGACGATCCATTAACATCAGGATCAAAGAGCATAAACGACATTGCAGGTTGGGGCAGGTGGAGAAATCGGCCGTGGCAGAGCACGCACTGAATGAGATCGACCACGTAATAAAATTCGCCGACACGGAAGTTCTGGCTGTGGAGAAGCACTATCACACGCGCTTTTTCAGAGAAGCTGTGGAAATACAAAAACACGCGAATAGTTTGAACAAGAAAGAGGAAAGCCTTAAGGTAAACGGATCCTGGCTTCCCGTACTGCAGCGAACGACTGCGCAGGTAGCAAGAGGAGAACCGCACCGGAAATGACCGCGGAGAAGCCCTCGGACGTTGGCGCGCCAGGTACATACAGTCTGCACCCGCGAGGTCGGCTCCAGTTCACCCCCGGCAATGGAGGGTGAAGCTTTGACAATGCCAGCCACTCGTGCTGGCGAAACGTCAGAAAAATCATTAGATGAACGTCGGCCGAAGAACCCGAGACAGAAGCCAGTAGGCAGTTTGTACCGTGAATATCAGGAATCCGGTAAAACATCAATTCTCTGACATCGCCGCGGCGGGAAAAAGATCCTGTAAGAACGGGATCAACGACGAATGAAGAGAATCGTGGAAAGTGTCAGAAGTGCAAGCCTTCCGCAGATTTCTGCAACTTTCAATGCTGGCTATCAACAAGTGTCAGCGTGCGAACCATTCAGCGGAACATCATCAATATAGGCTTTCAGAGCTGAAGACCCATCCCATTCGTGTACCCTTGATACCTGTACGACACGAAGCTAGACCCCACACCTGGGCTTGTCAACACCGAATTTGGGCTGTTTATGTTGCCTGGTCGGACGAGTCTCGTTTGAAATTGTATCGAGCGGATGGACGTGTACAGGTATGGAGACATCCTCATGAATCCATGGACCCTGCATGTCATCGGGGGACTGTTCAAGCTGGTGGAGGCTCTGTAATGGTGTCGGGCGTGTGTAGTTGGAGTAATATGGAACCCCTGATACATATAGATACGACTCTGACAGGTGACACCTACGTAAGTATCCTGCCTGATCACCTGTATCCATTCATGTTCATTGTCCATTCTGCTGGCCTTGGTCATTTCCAGCAGGACAATGCGACGCCCCACACGTCCAGAATTGCTAGAGAGTTTCTCCAGGGACACTCCTCTGAATTTAAACGCTTCTGCTGGCCGCAAGATTCCCTAGACGTGAACATTATTGAGAATATCTGGGATGCCTTGCAACGTGATGTTCAGAAGAGATCTCGACCCCTTCGTACTCTTACGGATTTATGGACAGCACTGCAGGATTCATGGTGTCATTTCCCTCCAGCAATACTTCATACATTAGTCATGCCACGTCATGTTGCGGCACTTCTGGGTGTTCGCAGGGGGCCCTAAACGATATTAGGAAGGTATACCAGTTCCTTTGGCTCTTCAGTGTAATTACCAACAAATTCATCATAGTACATGAGTTGAACAACATACCGAAAATGTTATCCACCATATTTGTATTACTGACTTCGACAATATCGTTTATGGCATGGATCACCAGTCACAATAGTGAATTTCATTTGAAGCTATGTATAATTTACTACGGAATATTGGAATGAGTATATGACGTATTTCTCTATATATAATTAAAAACCAACATTTACTTGTAAAATATAAATAAAGAATTGGTAATTTTTAGTTGTCAAATACGACTTTTACCTTAAATACTGTCTCATAAAAAGTGAAAATGCTAAATAAAATAAACTGCTGTATCATAGCCCAGTTGCTTACTGTCACCAAAAGCGGGTCCCACTGTTAAAAAAGCAACAAATCTTCATAAAAGCGTTCAAAGTTCCATATATGAACTACATAAGACACAACAGAGCCTTAAATTAATTATTTTTCACGTCTATGATGTCTCAATAGTCTAAAATGTCTGCAAAATATGTCGACACAGGCCAAAAGTGCGATGTATATGTCGGTTAGCTGGGCTGTATTTAATGTTAAGTACAAGAAAGAAATGCAGTAGGGCTCAGATTAATTCATTTACGTCATCCATGAAGTCAATATTCTAAACTGCATCAGGAGAGGTAATGTTTACTTCCGAATAGTATCTAAATACGTAAAGTGTGTATTGAAACTGTGCAAAAATAAGTGTGATGTTTATGTAGATTATCATGATGCATTTACATCAAAATTATTTTCCACACATATTTTGTCATGATTGTGAACTTTAAGTATGTGTCGAGGGAAGCAGAGAGTGAAGATAATGAATCACTAGCACGATATAATCTATAGTAATTAATAACATGATTGCTTTTCTAAAGAAGGAAAGAATTAGGCGCTCGATTTTAGGAACGAATAAGGTGTTTTTATTACGACATATCACATAAAACACAGAACTACATGAACTGTTTATACGTGAGTGAGATGGGCAGGGACTATAACAGTTAGAGATGTGACATTTCGAAAAACTATGTCGGAGTCGATATCTTGAAAATAAATTAAGCGATTTATCATTTATTGTGAGATAGCTCAAGTTCTTAAAGCACAATGAAACTTCAGAAATTAAATATTTCAGCACTTATATTGTCTGTAGTATTTTAAAATCCTTACAGCTCACATGCTTATCGTAATATATGCAGAATCTCTACGAAAATGCGAGCAAAATAAAAATGCTTCGTTATATGTAATATTTCTGACACTTTGGAAGTGTAATGAAGCCTCCAATTAAGTTCTGTGCAAATCTGAATTGTTTGTATTTATTATTAAAATACAAACAGCTTGTTGGCTGTACTAATAGGAAGTTTTAGATTCGGCAGCACTCCTTTACAACAAAAGTTCGATATATGTTCCAGACCTGTAAGCAATATGGATCAGAAAAATAAATATTTTTTAAATATTTTTCCTGTTATAAAAGGGTTTGTATAACTTATTAAAGTACAAGAAGATTGAGTGCTTATCGTAATATGCAAGACCTCTAATGAAACTGGAGCAAATAAAAAGATGTAACGTATGTGATATTAAGAAAATTCGAGCAAAATATAGACGTCTTATATGTGAGATTTCATTTTATTTTATTTTTAAAATACGACAGAAATTCGTGCATGAGGCTTATGAGCATGATGAAGTACGTGAAAATTATAACCAATACTGATTTGTATTTGAATTTGTATATTGAATTTCTGTATTATATTACGCATTTCGGGCATAGCCCATTATCAGATGATCTGTCAAAAATATTTTAGAAAACGCTCATAAGCATGGCAGTCCACATCAAGAAGTGATAAAGAAATATATGTCGCACGTTGCAATGAAATGAAAAGTGTCCAAACCGTCATTGATACAGGCACGAAATGACCATTCTCACTCAAATGACTACCTAGTGCACTATTATTATTGTGTCGCAAAATCTCTGCCAGAACAATTCGGAAAAATCTCGATGAAAATACTGATAAATTTAAAAACTCAGGCGTTTACAGACTGAGGTGTGGTTCTTGTGATAGCATTTACTTCGGCCAGACAGGGAGAGAGCTTACGCCTCGATTTAGGAAGAGAGAAAGATAATCTGTTGCCCTGTATCAGTGGTGTTTTGGACATTTTACATGTTTAACCTAAGGGTAGGGACCTTGATATTCTCAAGAAATTAGAAATTTATGATCATCGTCAGTCCGGAAGTCGTCGTGAATGAACAACTGGCAGGTAGCACGCATTGGCTTTTTTATATCTTTTGACGATGCACTCGTTCGTTAACCTGTCTCCTTCGGCCTTACTTATTTTATGTTAATAAGGAAATAATCATTTTATTTCACTTTCATCCACACTTAGTTTCTGTTGCAACTACAATAACATTTTTTGTTACTACCCCAAGCTAATGTCTAACGCGTAACACCTAACCCATAATGCAGAATGACTAATGGCTAATGCATAACGCCCAACGCATAATACCTAACAGATAGTGTTGTGAGGAGTGGTTTAAATTGAGATGTTTACTTTCAATGGGTAACAGCAAAAATTATGATTAATTACTAAGAAATAGGTAAACACCAAACAATAGAGGGAGTAACTTACCTGTGTCAAGTATCTGACATGCTATATGTACATCCTGCACTACATGTTCACAGATGATACAAACCCCAACGTATTTAGCAGCAACACTCTGAGGAACAACATCAACTTCGACAAACACAGGCACTGTGAGTCATTTTTAATTTTAAGTTTTTAACACTAAAATCATAACTCCTTAATGTCTTAAGTTTTGCGCATGGCCAAGTTTCGTATATGTACTCTAAAGCTATAATATTTATGAAACAACTACCGCATGGTGGACTTGCAGAATACTATTTGTGATCTGGGAGTTGATACTCACTGTCCGCTTTTGGTAGTGGTACAATAGAGTTGTAAGATTCAATACCGACACATAATGTCATGCTTTGCACATACACTATCTAATCAGAAGCACCTATAGTGTGAACACATCCCATCGCTTTTTTACATTGTTCTGACTAAATATTAATTATATTAAGACTTTTCTGTAAGGACACCTTTGTATGGCCAACTTCCATTCCTGTAATTGCCAAGCAAATACCTCAGTGCTTATTAAAGTGACGTTATTCTCTATAATGTACAAATATGGAGACATAGATGTGGAAGCAGTTGTGTTCTAAAAGTAAGGGATCATAACCGGAAATGATGTGAGAGATTCTACCAAGCTTTGATGCTGCTACTGCTGAAGTATAACCTTAATTCAAGTAGTCAGCCCCATCTTTCATGTTCAGACCTCCAATCACGTTCTGCTATGGACCACAGAAGTGTGTTGCATCTTTTAATCTTTAGACTTTAAAATGCAAGTTTGGATTTTTCCCATCTCGATATAGAATTTCGATATGTGTGTTATAGCGCTTTAACAAGATTTTGTATTGAGGGAGAAAAATGTTTCCCCAGCTAAAATATAGCTTCTATATATAATATTCATGTCGTTTGTGACAGCAATTTCGTCCTACCTCCATGTGTATTTCTAAGATATATGAAAATAGGTGATTTTAAACGTCTAACGTGTAGCACAATGCGATAGTCTAACAGAATAAACCGGTAACACACGCTTCACACGCTTAAACAAATGTCACAGCAAGGTAATTTAGTTCAATATTGAAAATGAAATGTCGTGTGGCTAGGGCCTCCCGTCAGGTAGACCGTTCGCCTGGTGCAAGTCTTTCGATTTGACGCCACTTCGGCAACTTGCGCGTCGATGGGGATGAAATGATGATGATTAGAACAACACAACACGCAGTCCCTGAGCGGAGAAAATCTCCGACCCAGCCGGGAATCGAACCCGGGCCCTTAGGTTGACAGTCCGTCGCGCTGACCACTCAGCTACCGGGGCGGACAGTTCAATATTAAAACTGTAAGATGTACATAGACAGTCACTGGGTGAGGCGTTCAGCATACCCTACAGCCTTGGGTCTGAATCTGGAGGTCGAGGTTTCAGGAACCGCTGAGAGCATTTTTGCTATGGGATTGAACCCATCACTTGATCAAGATCGATAATTCAAAAAATTAAGCAATGATCAGCCAGCACATACTCTTCTGGATGTGATACAGGTGGGTTTGATTCCGAACCCTACCACAATGGACGCTGTGATGTGTTATGCTACAGATTTGCATGTTGCCTATCTGTAACTGAGAATAGTATTTGCAAAATGGTGCGTAAAAGTGGATACAAAAAGGACACTAAACCAGAGAAACGCTTTTTATGATGAGAGCAATGTTGTGTCGGTAGCTGGGCCGACACCGTGAAGTTGAGATGGCTGAAAAGGCAAGCTAGACTAACGCTGTAGCTGATAGGGCACGCAAGGCTAACGCCGACGGGCGTGAAGTCTGGAACATGAGAACTTATAAATGAATAAGAAGAAAAGTATGTAGATGCTTATTACTTATCTTTTAATTAGTCCTTGGAATACATCTCTCTTGAATACTCGTAAGCTATAGGCACGGATACAAATGGCGCCTTGCTAGTTCGTAGCCATTAACTTAGCTGATGGCTATTCTGTCTCTCGGCTAATGAGAGAGAAAGGCTTCGTACATCTGGTCGGTAGCTAGGTTCTCGTACAACTGGGCGGTAGCTAGGTTCTCGTACAACTGGGCGAGTGCTCTCTCGTATCACGAGACCTGCCTTGGTGGTGGCGCTAGGTCTGCGATCACAGTGGCGACACGCGGGTCCGACATGTACTACATGGACCGCGGCCGATTTAAGCTACCACCTAGCAAGTGTGGTGTCTGGCGGTGACACCACAAGCAACGTTAAGAATCTTGGAAAATGTATTGAAAATCATTGTCTCCATGACAGTAAATCAGAGAATACAAAGAACTGCTAGACATCAAGATATTAATGTACATGGGTATCAAAGAGCTCCCACCAACATACTTGGCGAGAAAACTACAGAATTCATGGGTATTGTGGTATAAACTTATGTTGCAGATGTATACCTACATCTATAAATTGAGCCTTACAAACTGCAATGTATCTACTTCTAAGATGACCACGTGATCACTAACTTGAAATTTCTGCCTACCTGTGAGTGACATCAGATGCCTCGCTTTTCTGACTACTCTACACCTATCACACTATGCTACTTGTTAGACGTTTAATATCACCTATTTGAATATATCTTAGAAAGGCTACTTGGAGGTAGGACAAAACTACTGCTGGACGAAGTGGCCGTGCGGTTAAAGGCGCTGCAGTCTGGAACCGTAAGACCGCTACGGTCGCAGGTTCGAATCCTGCCTCGGGCATGGATGTTTGTGATGTCCTTAGGTTAGTTAGGTTTAACTAGTTCTAAGTTCTAGGGGACTAATGACCTCAGCAGTTGAGTCCCATAGTGCTCAGAGCCATTTTGAACAAAACTACTACCACAAACGACATGAGTATTATGTATAGGCGCTATACAGGGTTATTACAAATGATTGAAGCGATTTCACAGCTCTACAATAACTTTATTATTTGAGATATTTTCACAATGCTTTGCACACACATACAAAAACTCAAAAAGTTTTTTTAGGCATTCACAAACGTTCGATATGTGCCCCTTTATTGATTCGGCAGACATCAAGCCGATAATCAAGTTCCTCCCACACTCAGTGCAGCATGTCCCCATCAATGAGTTCGAAAGCATCGTTGATGCGAGCTCGCAGTTCTGGCACGTTTCTTGATAGAGGAGGTTTAAACACTGAATCTTTGACATAACCCCACAGAAAGAAATCGCATGGGGTTAAGTCGGGAGAGCGTGGAGGCCATGACATGAATTGCTGATCATGATCTCCATCACGACCGATCCATCGGTTTTCCAATCTCCTGTTTATTAAATGCTGAACATCATGATGGAAGTGCGGTGGAGCACCATCCCGTTGAAAGATGAAGTCGGCGCTGTCGGTCTCCAGTTGTGGCATGAGCCAATTTTCCAGGATGTCCAGATACACGTGTCCTGTAACGTCTTTTCGCAGAAGAAAAAGGGGCCGTGAACTTTAAACCGTGAGATTGCACAAAACACGTTAACTTTTGGTGAATTGCGAATTTGCTGCACGAATGCGTGAGGATTCTCTACCGCCCAGATTCGCACATTGTGTCTGTTCACTTCACCATTAAGAAAAAATGTTGCTTCATCACTGAAAACAAGTTTCGCACTGAACGCATCCTCTTCCATGAGCTGTTGCAACCGCGCCGAAAATTCAAAGCGTTTGACTTTGTCATCGGGTGTCAGGGCATGTAGCAACTGTAAACGGTAAGGCTTCTGCTTTAGCCTTTTCCGTAAGATTTTCCAAACCGTCGGCTGTGGTACGTTTAGCTCTCTGCTTGCTTTATTCGTCGACTTTCGCGGGCTACGCGTGTAACTTGCCCGCACGCGTTCAACCGTTTCTTCGCTCACTGCAGGCCGACCAGTTGATTTCCCCTTACAGAGGCATCCAGAAGCTTTAAACTGCGCATACCATCGCCGAATGGAGTTAGCAGTTGGTGGATCTTTATTGAACTTCGTCCTGAAGTGTCGTTGCACTGTTATGACTGACTGATGTGAGTGCATTTCAAGCACGACATACGCTTTCTCGGCTCCTGTTGCCATTTTGTCTCACTGCGCTCTCGAGCGCTCTGGCGGCAGAAACCTGAAGTGCGGCTTCAGCCGAACAAAACTTTATGAGTTTTTCTACGTATCTGTAGTGTGTCGTGACCATATGTCAATGAATGGAGCTACAGTGAATCTATGAAATCGCTTCAATCATTTGTAATAGCCCTGTATTTTAGCTGGGGAAATATTTTTCTCCCTGAATACAGGGTCTTGTTAAAGTGCTATAACAAACATATCGAAATTCTACATCGAGGTGGGGAAAATCCAAACTTACATTATAAGGGTGATAGATTTGAAGGTGCAACACGCTCCTGTGGTCCATAGCAGAGCGTGATTGGAGGTCTGAACATGAAAGATGGGGCTCAGGATTTGAATTTAAGCCTATATAGCAACAGTAGCAGCATCAAAGCTTGATAGAATCTCTTAAATCATTTTCGGTTGTGACCCCTTAATTTTAGAACATACCTGCTTCCACATCTAGATCTCCATACCTGCATGCTATAGAGAATAACATCACTTTAATAAGCGTTGTGGCATTTGCTTAGCATTTACAGCAGTGAAAGTTGGCCATACAATGTTGTGTTTACAGGAAAGTCTTAGCATCTTAATATCTGGTCAGAATAATCTGAAAAAGCGATGGGATGTGTTCCCGCTATAAGCGCTTTTGATTAGATAGTGTATTTGCCACAGCACGACATTATTTGTCGGATACTGAATCTTACAACTGCATTGTACCACTACCAGAAACTGATAATGTATACCAGATCCCAGATCAGAAATCGTATTCTGCAGTTCCACCATGTGGTAGCTGTTACATAAATCTCATAGCCTTAGAGTAAACATACGAAACTTTGCCAGCCGCAAAACTTACGTGATTAAGGAATTTCGATTTTAGTGTTAAAAACGTAAAACTGACGTACAGTGCCTGTGTTTGTCGAAGTGGATGTTATTCCTCAGGGTGCTGCTGCTAAATACATTCAGGTTTGTATCATCTATGAAAATGCGGTTCAGGATGTGAATATGGCATGTCAGAAGCATGGTCCAGACGTGTGATTCCCTCTATTGTTTGGTGTTTACCTATTTGTTAAAGTCATTAATAATAATTTTTGCTATTACCCTTTCAAAACAAACATCTCAATTTAAACCACTGTTAGGTGTTATGCGTTAGGCGTCATACATTAGCCATAAGCCATTCGGCATTATGGGTCAGGTGTTATGCGTTAGCTATTAGCTGTTGGGCGTTAGGCGTTAGCGTATTGGATGTCGCATTGTGCTTGCAAGGTGTGCAAAGTTTCACATACGATACAGCGTTTTATATTGCTCCAGTTTTATTAGAAGCCTTGTATATTACAATGCGCATGCAACCTGCATTTACTTTAATAAGCTATGTAGACACTTTTAGAAGCGCTAAAATGTTTAGTTTAACGGGCCATAGTGATTGCAAGTGTTGTACATGAATGGAACTTTCATCAGAAACGGGTTCTAAAAAATGGCTCTGAGCACTATGGGACTTAACATCTATGGTCATCAGTCCCCTAGAACTTAAATCTACTTAAACCTAATTAACCTAAGGACATCACACAACACCCAGTCATCACGAGGCAGAGAAAATCCCTGACCACGCCGGGAATCGAACCCGGGATCCCGGGCGTGGGAAGCGAGAACGCTTCCGCACGACCACGAGCTGCGGACAGACGGGTTCTATACAAACCAACAGTTCCTGTCAGTATAGCCTATAAGCAAGCTGCGATTATTTTGACTTAGTGTGCGCATGACTTGGTATTACGGCGCTTGCGAGAAACGGGAATCTATGGCGGGCGTAATATTATGTCACGCCGGTTGTGATGAATTTTCATGATATCAAACGTACAGCTCCCGCAAACGTCTGTCAGGTCCGTTGGCTTCGTAGTTCCTTTTATATGGTCGTAGCGGTATCACTGTAAAAATTCGTCAATTTAGAAACATTTTACCTGACGTTCACGTTCTCTCTATATTGTGCGTTTTGTGTTTTTTTTGTCTTAATTTTGTGTTAAAAATGTGCAATGAAGACGAGAAACTTCTGAAGAAAATTGTTTATAACTCTGCAGATGATGAGAAATAAATATTTGATAATGATTCAGGTTACCGTTTAACGTATTATTTTCGCAGATTTAATTGTTATTAAGGATTCTCCTGCAGGTGAACCAGGAAATCACTCCGAGAATATGACTCCAGTGAGTGTAATTTTGGTCTGTGTATCTCTGCGTGTGTCAAATTGTATCACATTGTGTGCAATCTGAACACAAAATTTCGTTTGTGGTTGGGTTCAGTGTGTTTCTTTTGATTTAAATTAGCTGTGAAGGAAATTTAAGCAGAAAGACCACTTTTTTTTCAGATTTAAAACTAGCAATGCAAAAAATGTATATTTAGAAAGTTCAGTAAAACTAAAATGGTTTAAAAATTCCAAATATATATTTTTAAACGCGAGTTATAACTTCCGAAAAACCACATATTTAAGCCAGTCCATAGGTAATGGCAGCTACGTACAAGAACAGCAGTGTTAATAAGTAATATGGACAATTTAGATCCGAACAGTCATCAATATGAAGCTTCATTGCGCTTCCAAAGTGTCAAAAATCTGACATATAATGATAGATTTCTATTTTGCACGAATTTTCATACAGATGTAATACATATTACAATAAGCAAGCACACTATTTGCATTAATAAAGACACTGTATACGCTAAACTATTTAATTTTCAGTTTCATTGTGTTTGATAAGTGTGAGGCACCTCACATTAAATCATAAATCATTTGATTTGTTTCCGACATATTGTCGGTGACATGGTCTTTCCATATGTCACATCTCTCGCTATTACCGTATTTGATTCTCTCTCTCGTGTACAAGCAGTCCTTGTCATTATGTGTTTTCAGGAATATCTCCTAACAAAAGCACATTATTCGTTCCCAAAATCGAAAACAGTGTTCCTTCCATCTGTAGAAAAACAACCGTGTTGTGCATGTCTATTTGTGTGTGTGTGTGTGTGTGTGTGTGTGTGTGTGTGTGTGTGTGCAGGTATTTTGATTAGATGTTGGTCAAGCCGATTACAGGTTTCATATCAGCAAGCCACAGATTCCCAAAATGCAACAGTAGTTCGTTTGCAATTATTTTCATCGAGTGTACTTTTTCTGTGGATGAATTATCTTTGCTTCGCCCAACGGTAACTGGTGATGAAAGGAAGATAAGTTAAGTGATGGCAGTTCACACATTATCAGACTGAGTACATTCGATGTATTTCTATTCTGTTGCAACGTAAATATTTTATTTTTTGATGTATTTTAAAATAGCGTTGCTTCACAGATGGGGTAAAGTAATTAATTTGAACTCTACAACGTTTCTTTTGTACTTAACTTCTACTAGGTACCTATTTCCTAATTTGTATTGCAACACTTTGTGTGTCAGTATTTACAGAACTTTTATGAGCACTTTCTATGTTGAAATAATACGTTCGTGGATTTTCTGAGACACGTATCAGTCGAGCCATTAAACAGAATCACGTTTACACTTTTCCATTGGGTTATTAAATTCATTACGTCCCGTCTCAAGGAGCACTTTTCAATATTTTATGATGTATATCGATACTCTTGTACACAAACGCTGCATCCATTGTGATTGTTTGTTCCACATTTTACATGTACTCATGATGTGTGCTCAATGGCGGCCCTAGCAATGGTTTAAAAACAATAAAGCATTTTCTTACTGAAAGATTCGAAAACTTTATTTTTTATTTCTTGTCATTAATTTAAAATTTTGACATATTTATGTCCAAACTGCACTTTGCAATTGGCGTTGGGTTATATCGGTGCAGTGTTCACTCTGCCTTCAGCTTAGATATCAAATTTCTTGCATTATCATTGTGATAAATATGTTTATATTTCAGATAATTGCGGTGTCCAATATTCTGTGTTCACTTTCTTTGCACGATTTTACGGAACAGAACGTAAGTCACTCAATAGCATTCGAGAAGAGGCTGGCAGGTCATTATATTATGTACAATATAATCGCTTGTCTTTGAAATTTCAGACATCTAAATAGGAAGGCTAAACGAACATACTGGATGAAAAATGGTCATAGTACTTGATTTGGCTATAAGCTGAATTACTTACACATTGTTAATCTTAGGCCATTTTCTTATCAGTAGTTAATACGTTTGGGGAGTACACTCAAGTTTCTATATTATGCTCAATATTAATAACTTGCACAAAGTAAGCGTCACCTGTTCTTGTTTAATATGCTCCTTGTGGGTACATTCAAATAGCGTTATCGTACGATCTCATGGGCCTAAATTTTGTGTGTAGGAGACTATCTTTTAATAAATTACATATTTCCAGACACACATTAGTACGTAATCCGATTTTGAAACGAGACAGGCAGCTTACATTTAGGTTTACCCTGGCTGCATTCTAAATTTCGGCATCTCTGAATGCAGATATGTGAAAAAATTTCTTAATTTAATTCAAATTCTATACTCATTTCTCATTTAATCCCGTCAGTGAGCCTTAAATTCGTCGACTTTCCGACCAGGACATGAATTTTTGTTTTGTCTGATCACTCGTTTGCGATGTAACATTTCATATTTATCCTAACCGAGCGACTATTCCATTTGCTTTACTTACTTGTGAATTTTCTGAGGGACACAGAATCCAACTTAAATTGCACTTTACATTGTTACATGATGTCAGGTCAGTGTAACAGACATTTATATAAGTGAATAAAGTATTTACTTATCCCAGGGTCAGTGATTATTTAATATATTGTCTTGTTAACTAACTACATTGTGGTTCCTGACTATGTATTGAAACATGTGCTCTTTGTTTTCGTGTGGTGTTTGGTGTTTGCTAACTGGAAGCATAAATTATTATTGTATGTGATACTCTGCGGGGAAATATCAGATGCTAATTGTTACTTTATTTGCTGTAGTATTGAGTCATTACGGATATAATTCTTGATACACATGTCTGTTTGTGAAGATATACACTGTGAGTGCTTATATGTTGGTCTCTGTGAATAATTTCACCAAACCAGGTTTGTGGATAGGATTATTACTGTTGTAAAAGTATACTAACCCATTTCCCTGTTTTCTTCTTGAATTCCATTAGGAATGATAAAACCGAAGTGTTATACTATAAAGGAAGGTTGTAACTACATTGCGTGTTCAAATGTAATTTATAAAGTTTGTACTTCATGCCGAGATCTTTTGTTTGTTAGATGTGGCTGGAAAGTACTTATGTTTGTTTAATAAGAGAAAACTCCCTTGGAACGGTGAATACTTTGGGGGCTATGTCAGAATTTGCAATGATAATAATGTAGGGACAAGTGTGTTGAATACTGATGATCAGTAGCGGAGATCTTTTTCTGAGTGATACTGCTGGCATTGAAAGATATTTTGTGTCCAGTGAGTACTAAGTCAGTGAGCAGTGATGGAATATTTTCTTTTAGTTGTATTCTGTAATTCGGAAGTGAATTCACTATCGGAAATTGTGCTGTTGTGATTCATATTGGAGTTTAGAATGTTTATTTCACTAAGTGAAGAGAATATCACTGTAAGCTAGATACATTTAATTGGGTGGGCTCTATGGTTGATAGTTTCATTGCTGACTCCTATGAATCTGCCATTTACCTTTTTCATTTAATAATTCTAATATTGTTAACTAGATTCGATACTGGGGATCATTTGGACTGTTGCAACAGCTAGTTTAAATGTAGTCGGATGCGTGGAGCGACCTTGTTTACAAAGTCAACGATTGGACTTAGTTGTAGCTCGAAGTGGTGACTTGGTAGAGTGGAGAGTAATATTATCTTTTCAAACTTCACCCCCCCTCCCCCCCTTCGCCTTGCTAATCTCGAGTGTGATTTGTATATACACTTCTGGAAATGGAAAAAAGAACACATTGACACCGGTGTGTCAGACCCACCATACTTGCTCCGGACACTGCGAGAGGGCTGTACAAGCAATGATCACACGCACGGCACAGCGGACACACCAGGAACCGCGGTGTTGGCCGTCGAATGGCGCTAGCTGCGCAGCATTTGTGCACCGCCGCCGTCAGTGTCAGCCAGTTTGCCGTGGCATACGGAGCTCCATCGCAGTCTTTAACACTGGTAGTATGCCGCGACAGCGTGGACGTGAACCGTATGTGCAGTTGACGGACTTTGAGCGAGGGCGTATAGTGGGCATGCGGGAGGCCGGGTGGACGTACCACCGAATTGCTCAACACGTGGGGCGTGAGGTCTCCACAGTACATCGATGTTGTCGTCAGTGGTCGGCGGAAGGTGCACGTGCCCGTCGACCTGGGACCGGACCGCAGCGACGCACGGATGCACGCCAAGACCGTAGGATCCTACGCAGTGCCGTAGGGGACCGCACCGCCACTTCCCAGCAAATTAGGGACACTGTTGCTCCTGGGGTATCGGCGAGGACCATTCGCAACCGTCTCCATGAAGCTGGGCTACGGTCCCGCACACCGTTAGGCCATCTTCTGCTCACGCCCCAACATCGTGCAGCCCGCCTCCAGTGGTGTCGCGACAGGCGTGAATGGAGGGACGAATGGAGACGTGTCGTCTTCAGCGATGAGAGTCGCTTCTGCCTTGGTGCTAATGATGGTCGTATGCGTGTTTGGCGCCGTGCAGGTGAGCGCCACAATCAGGACTGCATACGACCGAGGCACACAGGGCCAACACCCGGCATCATGGTGTGGGGAGCGATCTCCTACACTGGCTGTACACCACTGGTGATTGTCGAGGGGACACTGAATTGTGCACGGTACATCCAAACCGTCATCGAACCCATCGTTCTACCATTCCTAGACCGGTAAGGGAACTTGCTGTTCCAACAGGACAATGCACGTCCGCATGTATCCCGTGCCACCCAACGTGCTCTAGAAGGTGTAAGTCAACTAACCTGGCCAGCAAGATCTCCGGATCTGTCCCCCATTGAGCATGTTTGGGACTGGATGAAGCGTCGTCTCACGCGGTCTGCACGTCCAGCACGAACGCTGGTCCAACTGAGGCGCCAGGTGGAAATGGCATGGCAAGCCGTTCCACAGGACTACATCCAGCATCTCTACGATCGTCTCCATGGGAGAATAGCAGCCTGCATTGCTGCGAAAGGTGGATATACACTGTACTAGTGCGGACATTGTGCATGCTCTGTTGCCTGTGTCTATGTGCCCATGGTTCTGTCAGTGTGATCATGTGCTGTATCTGACCCCAGGAATGTGTCAATAAAGTTTCCCCTTCCTGGGACAATGAATTCACGGTGTTCTTATTTCAGTTTCCAGGAGTGTAGATGAGTGCAGAATCAATTTCAGGTATCTTAGTAGTCTTAAATACGTAGGAAAACACCGTTTTGTTGGTTTGACAAAGCTGTTTACTCATTGGAAAGTCTTATGAACTATAAAAAATTTTGTGTCGTGAACAGTTATGAGGTACTGTTGAGCATTGACTGTTGACATCAGAAGTGTTTCATGCTATTAGTATTGATTCTCTACTGCTTGTGATTAATTTTGAGACTTTGAGAATTGATTATGTGTGTATGAGGAGAACGTCTATTAATTTTAAGGTTCTGTACTTCGGTCTGCATAAACAGAAGCCTTATAGGATCACTTTTTTGTCCGTCTGTCTGTCTATTTGTCCGTCTGTCCGGCTGCTCAAAACCATTTTTGTTAGGAACGGGCAGACGCATCAAGTTGCAATTTATGTCACATATTTACGCCTACGGTTCCTTGGCGATATAAAAAAGTGAAGGTTCTAAGTCAATGCATTGAAAAGTTACGGCCATTTATGTCACATATTTTGATACTCACAAACTCACACATCAAAACCTGCAAGGTACTTCCCGTTTACTTAAAACCACGAAATTTGCCAGGAAGCTAGGTTCCACACTACAACTCAAGGAAAAATCCGGAAACTGTTAATTTGAAATTATATCACACGAAAAAATTTTGTCATTTGTTATCAGACTGTCTCTCCGTTCGACCGTTTGTTGAGACCCCTTCTTTCTCAGGTACGAGTACACATATCAAGTTGAAATTTATGTCACATACTAAGGGCTATAATCCATTGGCGGTATAATAAACGTTAGCTTCTAAGTCAGAGCAAACAAAAGATATGGCCATATATGTCACATATTTTAATATTCGCGAACTCCTTCATAAAACCGTGATGAATAAGACCGCTTCAGTTGTGTATGATAACTCTTTATTTCTCTTCCAACTAGTTTCGTGGCGTTAGAGCCATATATTTAGGGATTCAAATTAATTTCATAGTTTATTCCAAACGACGTGCAGTAGATGACCCAAAATTCTTTCTCCACTCGTGATAAAGCTCTTTAACTGTCAGGAGGTCGATAGTCCAATTTAAAATTGAGTAGAAGGCACGGAACAACATCCCAGTACTGGAAAACTAAGGCTTAACATCGTTGTGACGACATGAGGTTCGCAGTGACCACCCAGTGATAAATCTGTATCGCGGAAGATGTGGCTCAAATGCCGCGAAACTAGCTGCATCAGAAATAAAGATTTATTGCACAACTAAAGCTGTCTTATTCATCATGGTTCAATTCTACAGTTGTGGATGCCCATAATATAAACTTTTCTGATTCATCAAAACCTATAGGTTACTTCCTTTTGGTATATAACCATTATATTCGGCAAGAAGAAAGGATTCACAGTATAGGCAAAGAGGAAAATTCGAAATTGTTAATTTCTTATTATATCACATGTTAAGTAATTTGGTACCAGGCTTTCCATGTGCCCCTCCGTCTGTTAAGACCTTTTTTTCCCTGGAGCAGGTAGACGTATCATGCTGAAATTTATGTCACATGCGTAGATCTATAGTTCTTTGCTACAGCAAAAATGGTAAGCTTCTAAGTCAATGCAGTCAAAAGATACGATCAATTATATCCCATATTTTGATGCTCGTAAACTCACTCATTAAAACCCATAGGGTACTCCCCTTGACGTATATTCATGAAATTTGGCAAAAAGGAAAGTTTCACAATAAAAATAGCAAAAAGAATAATAAAATTGTAAATATGTAGTTGTATCACACGAGAAAAAATGTTTTATTGTCTTTTATTGTCATTTGTTATCCGACTTCAAGTCTAACATAAAAATATTCTCAGATGTCTTCGAGTTCCTGGGACAGACATCTTGCCACTATCAATGTCAATAATAGGCAGAATTCGTCGAGATGCTCGATTCTCGGAATGTATGAACTTTCTACATACATAATCAAGTTAATACGGAACCATCAGTGCGCGAGTCCTAGTCGTTTTACATTTTAATTTTTGTCTGGATTCATTCGTGGTTCTTGACTATATTGCTGGTTCTTGAGGAACAATATCGAATGGCGTTGTTTCATGTTTATGGTCCTGTAGTTGTATACAGAGACTCTGATGGCACAGAGCAAGATTATTTTCTTTGACGGCTGTTTGACTTTTGGTTATTAGCATTATTATTGTTTAGAGTAGTTTGCTGAGGGAAACTGGTTATAATTATTGATTCTTTTAACATTATTTACAAAAATGGAGAGAAGTATTGAAAATCATAGAGGAACAAGGAGCAACAAATTAGGGAGAAACTTGGGTAGCAATGAGAAATGTCAGTGTTGCATTCTGGTTCTAGTGATACTCTGTCTGCTGCTACTCAAGATGATGAACGTGTGCTTTCTCGTGATTCAAACTGAATTTTGGATAATCAAACGGAGAGTGTTGATGTTAGTAGTGGTGATGTAAGAAATCAGGAGGCTAGTTGTGTCGATGGGAAGGAAGGTGCAGACGATTCTGAGGCGATATCTCTATTTGAATGCACTAGTAGTTGTCATGTTCCGTCAGATAATTCTGTAACACCTACTGCCTGCAGAGTTCAATTTGAACAGCAGAATGTTCATAATGTTGACATAGACGACAAAGCAGGCATTCAGGTTCGCGAGTTGTTGAAGGGCGACAAGTAGGTGTTTAATTTATTTCTCAAGTTTACAAGTTTGTGTGAATTTTATTGTTGTGAAAAGGTTGCCCGCTGACGCAATTTTCGGTGTAAATTTCTTGTTGACGCACATAGCAGTGATGAACTTGCATTGTGGTGAAAGGAGTTTGGGAATAATAGGTCTACGATGAAGTTGTTATTTGATGCATCTGCAGTTAGGGAAAGAAGTTCACACTATCCTCTTAATTTTCTCACAAGATCTGGTTTGTGTTTCGATCCAAAGCATGTTGAGAGTGACAGTGGCGTCCGTGCAGTTCCATTGTTAGATTGCCAAAGATATGTTTGCACTTCGCTAAAGATATTGAATCGGATTCGTTGTGCTGAAGAAATAAAAATTATATTTGTTGTAGGTATTGCGACGTCGTTCAATGGTATTTTCTGAGGATAGTCACAGGCTTTTTCGGTTTAAAGCAAAGGAGCTTAGCAAGCTTTTTAAGAGATCCTGTCCTGTACCACAGTTTTACAAAGACAGAGTAAAGGCAGAGATGGGAAAGATATAAGAACATGATGTCATTGAACCAGCTGTTAGTTGTTGCACGACAGAAAAATACGATTATTGCACCTGAGACTGATAGGCCGCCGGCCACGGTGGTCGAGCGCTTCTAGCCGCCTCAGTCCGGAACCATGCGGCTGCTACGGCCGCAGGTTCGAATCCTGCCTCGGGCATGGATGTGTTTGATGTCCTTAGGTTAATTAGGTTTACGTAGTTCTAAGTCTAGGGGACTGATGACCTCAGATGTTAAGTCCCATAGTGCTCAGAGCCATTTGAACCATTTGAACTGACAGGCCATTGACGTTGGATTCGATTCTACACAAATATTATGGAGTCAGAGTTCTGTCGTCTATTGACTTAAGAATAATTTTCTTAAATACATATTGCAATCTGTGTTTGCTGCTGGCTTACTTATATACTCTGATTATCTGTTACTCCACTGCTACTCATTGTATTTAAGCTTATATGCTATTCAGATCCCCATACAGTATTACATAAATAATCGAGTCACATTACTATGACGATCCACAATTCACGTCAGTATGGTGTAGCGCATCTGATACGTCACATACCGTGGCTGACGTGCATTGTGTCTTCTTATTAATCGTTGCTGTCGCCGGAAAAAAAACGTGTTTTGCAAAATAGGGATGACTGCCTGTTTTCATGCCAAATATGGTAGTATCTCTGAAACAGCGCAGTTTATGAACATTCCTCGCGCAGCTGTGCTGAATGTGTATTGCGAGTGGACAAATGGGAGCGTTAGCAATAACCGGTATGATGGAAGCGGGGGGGGGGACGACGACACCACGTGCAACTAATGTGCGACGCAGATGTCGATTGCAAAGTTGTGTAATGGACAGTCGACAGTTTACATTGAAGCACCTGACAGTAAAAACAAACTAATGATTAAGAAGCAGACATATGTCTTCATCTACCATAATGGGTGTAGCACTCAGAGGCAAACTAATTGTCTTATCTCCGCTAACGAAAGATAACCGGTAGTTTCCACCACAGCGTCAACATGTATTTAGAAACAAAACCAATCATCAGTCACAAATGTTCTTTTATTAATGAAAGTTTATCGAACTCTGTGGATAAATCTCTTAGTGACTACTTTTACTACAGCGTACATTGTGATTTATTAACGTACTACTGACAAGGGACTTGACTTTGTTGTTATTTAGTACAGCTATATGGAGAAGTTGTCCGACACCGTGGTCGTGTGGTGAGCATTTCGATTATGACATTGAGACACCATATTGAATTCTCTGTACCGCCAGGTACTTTTCTAAGGTGCAAGGACTGAAACTGAAAAAACCTCTTCGACTTCCTTTGAGCTATCCGAATATAGCTGATACCTGGAGCTGATGTATACAGCGTGTTACAGGAAGAATGACGTGGGAAATCTTCACTGTAGTATAAATCCTGTCGATTAATTAGAATAACAATACATCCAGAACCGATACGACGGGAAAAACCCACCATGGTTCAATAAAAAGTTAGGAAACTACTGCGAAAGCAAAGAGAGCTTCACTACAAATTTAAACGCAGCCAAAACCTCTCAGACAAACAGTAGCTAAGTGATGTCAAAGTTAGCGTAAGGAGGGCTATGCGTGAAGCGTTCAGTGAATTCGAAAGTAAAATTCTATGTACCGATTTGACAGAAAGTCCTAGGAAGTTCTGGTCTTACGTTAAATCAGTAAGTGGATCGAAACAGCATATCCAGACACACTGGGATGATAATGGTATTGAAACAGAGGATGACACGCGTAAAGCTGAAATACTAAACACCTTTTTCCAGAGCTGTTTCACAGAGGAAGACCGCACTGCAGTTCCTTCTCTAAATCCTCGCACGAACGAACAAATGGCTGACATCGAAACAACTGTCCAAGGAATAGGAAAGCAACTGAAATCACTCAACAGAGGGAAGTCAACTGGACCTGACGGTATACCAATTCGATTCTACACAGAGTACGCGAAAGAACTTGCCCCCTTCTAACTGCCGTGTACCGCAAGTCTCTAGAGGAACGGAAGGTTCCAAATGATTGGAAAAGAGCACAGGTAGTTCCAGTTTTCACGAAGGGTCGTCGAGCAGATGCGCAAAACTATAGGCCTATATCTCTGACATCGATCTGTTGTAGAATTTTAGAACATGGTTTTTGCTCGCGTATCATGTCATTTCTAGAAACCCAGAATCTACTCTGTAGGAATCAACATGGATTCGGGAAACAGCGATCGTGCGAGACCCAACTCGCTTTATTTGTTCATGAGACCCAGAAAATATTAGATACAGGCTCCCAGGTAGATGCCATTTTCCTTGACTTCCGGAAGGCGTTCGATACAATTCCGGACTATCGCCTGATAAACAAAGTAAGAGCCTACGGAATATCAGACCAGCTGTGTGGCTGGATTGAAGAGTTTTTAGCAAACAGAACACAGCATGTTGTTATCAATGGAGAGACGTCTACAGACGATAAGGTAACCTCTGGCGTGCCACAGGGGAGTGTTATGGGACCATTGCTTTTCACGATATATATAAATGACCTAGTAGATAGTGTCTGATGTTCCATGCGGCTTTTCGCGGATGATGCTGTAGTATACAGAGAAGTTGCAGCATTAGAAATTGTAGCGAAATGCATGAAGATCTGCAGCGGATAGGCACTTGGTGCAGGGAGTGGCAACTGACCCTTAACATAGACAAATGTAATGTATTGCGAATACATAGAAAGAAGGATCCTTTATTGTATGATTATATGATAGCGGAACAAACACTGGTAGCAGTTACTTCTGTAAAATATCTGGGAGTATGCGTGCGGAACGATTTGAAGTGTAAAGATCATATAAAATTAGTTGTTGGTAAGGCGGGTGCCAGGTTGAGATTCATTGGGAGAGTCCTTAGAAAATGTAGTCCATCAACAAAGGATGTGGCTTACAAAACACTGGTTCCACCTATACTTGAGTATTGCTCATCAGTGTGGGATCCGTACCAGGTCGGGTTGACAGAGGAGATAGAGAAGATCCAAAGAAGAGCGGCGCGTTTCCTCACAGGGTTGCCGGCCGAAGTGGCCGTGCGGTTAAAGGCGCTGCAGGCTGGAACCGCAAGACCGCTACGGTCGCAGGTTCGAATCCTGCCTCGGGCATGGATATTTGTGATGTCCTTAGGTTAGTTAGGTTTAACTAGTTCTAAGTTCTAGGGGACTAATGACCTCAGCAGTTGAGTCCCATAGTGCTCAGAGCCATTTGAACCATTTTTTGAACCTCACAGGGTTATTTGGTAAGCGTGATAGCGTTACAGAGATGTTTAGCAAACTCAAGTGGCAGACTCTGCAAGAGAGGCGCTCTGCATCTCTGTGTAGCTTGCTGTCCAGGTTTCGAGAGGGTGCGTTTCTGGATGAGGTATCGAATATATTGCTTTCCCCTACTTATACCTCCCGAGGAGATCACGAATGTAAAATTAGAGAGATTCGAGCGCGCAAGGAGGCTTTCCGGCAGTCGTTCTTCCCGCGAACCATACGCGACTGGAACAGAAAAGGGAGACAGTGGCACGTAAAGTGCCCTCCGCCACACACCGTTGGGTGGCTTGCGGAGTATAGATGTAGATGTAGACCGTTGGCCATTAGAATAACTCTCCATTATGAGTATCACAAAGCTATTCGTTGTTCTCTTAAATTATGTTTCCATGTGGAGGAAGGATTAGAATTTCTTTCGAATTAACTTTTTCGAAACCACGTAATTGTGTCCCATTACGACGCTTAAGATTGAAATTGGACTCAGAGGTGCCTGTATCCACCCTCTGTAATGGCGCAAAAGCATTGCGCCTTACGACGTCACCCTCCAGCTCGGCGATGCTTCAAACAGCATGATGCTGACACACAGGAAAAAGGGCACAGCTCAGAAGTTAATGTGATGTGTAAGGTGGATTAATGATGTCACATTGACACCAACTTTCACCACAATCCTGCCCAATACCATTGTGGAGGTGTTACACCATCTGAAGGTCGTCACAGCCCCTCTAACCCACATTTCACGATTTCTTTCGGTGCCTCTGGGAAGGAGGTCAGAACCGCGACAACCATCTTTGAAATCACGCCGTTTTCTTATGGGTGGTTGCGGAAAACATTTCAGACAGACCGCCGCTCAGAATCGACACGAAAAGGTCGAGGTGGCATAAAGGGCGGGAATCAAAATACCAATTCCCTTGGGCCATTAATTCTCCACATTTCGCGCTCGAGAGCAAGAGTTCGCATTTTGATGAACCACATGAGCACGTTCTTGAAGACGTTCAACATTGCTAACATCCCCTGGACTATTAAAGCGTACTCTAAAGACATCGTGGGGCTGCAACCCCACTGGAAGTGATTTGACACCTTTCGAGTGTAGTGTGAACGGAATTGTTTCTCTGGTCTAGATGATGATACCACTAGTGATCGTCCAGAACCAATTTTGAACTTAATCCGAAGCAGTAAACGGTGTTTCCGCTTTCTCAACCCTCCTATTTCGCGCTTTCCTGTGGTGTGATAAAGGAAAGGGGGGGGGGGAGGGGGGCATGCGACACATCGACATATGGCTCAAATGGCTCTGAGCACTATGGGACTTAACATCTATGGTCATCAGTCCCCTAGAACTTAGAACTACTTAAACCTAACTAACCTAAGGACAGCACACAACACACATCGACATTTGCGTGGATAAAACGACATGGCGTCCCTCTAATGCCTCCCTGTTCGGCAACACCCTTATTACTGCCCATACACCTTTGTTCAGCACATTAAGAATGTACCTGTCAGGGACATCGACACCTATTGAGTTGAGTGCTGCTTTACGACTGCACTAGGGTGTGAGGACAGGCAACCACTTCGACACCCGTTACGTGGGATTGCCTGCCCTCAGGCGCTAGAATAGTCTCTAGGAGCCACTCAGCTGAACGGGTGTCGAAGTCTCTGACACATATATTTTTAACGTACTCAACAAAGGTGCTTGAGTGACAGACGGAGCGTTGCCTACATTGGGTGTCATAGAGGGACTACATGCCGTTTTATTCACGCACATGTCGATGTTAGAACCCTCTCTCGCCCAAGATCACGCTGCAGTAGGGCGAGAACCAGGAGAGCTGAAAATGCATAAACACCATTTACCATTTTCAGCTTTGTATCATTTTAAAATTCCATTGAATGGTTTTGAACGGTCCCTGGTGCTTTCCCCCGTATACCAGAGCAACATTTACGGTCGCACTATACTTCATAGGGGTCAGATCACAAAAAATGTTCAAATGTGTGTGAAATTCTGTGGGACCTAATTGCTAAGGTTATCAATCCCTAAGCTTACACACTACTTAACCTAACTTATCCTAAGGACGAACACACACACCCATGCCCGAGGGAGGACTCGAACCTCCGTCGGGACCAGCCGCACAGTCCATGACTGCAGCGCCGAGACCGCTCGGCTAATCCCGCGCGGCGGTCAGATCACGTTCAGTGGGGTTGTAATCCCATGATGGCCTTATATGTAGAAGGGTTGAATCGTCTGTATGACGTCAGCTGTGTCGAACTGCGTCAAGAACGTCGTCTTGTTGCTTATCGTACCGCAACTGTCGTTTTCGACATGAAATATGTGAGAACCAACGCCCCTAAGGAAGATGTGGTTTCATTGACGCCCTTTATGCCACATCCCGACAACTCTTCGTGTTGCGTCTTAGCTGCGATATATCTGAAATGTTTCTGTTGGCCACCGGTAAGAAAACCGCGTGATTTAAGGGCTGGGTGTCACGGTTCTGACCTCCATCGCAGAGGCGTCGGAAGAAAGGACGAAATAGGGGTACGCGTGACACGCCCATGATGGCATTCGGCCGAATTTTGGAAAAATTTGGTGCCAATTTGATATCATTAACCAGCCTTACACGTCACATGAACTCTGAGTTGTGGTATCTGTTTTTGCATGTGTCGACACCTTGTTGTTTGAGGCGTCGAGGAGCTCGAGGGTAAGGTCACAGGTCTCCACGCTTTTGCAGAGCTACAGAGGAATGTTGTAGGTACCTTGGAGCCAAAATTCAAACTTCTACTTCCAGATGGGACACAGTTAGAGGGTTTCGAAAAAGTGATCCATTTTTGCGCAGTGTATAATTTGAGCTTACTGGTAAGTCAGTAATAGTGAGATAATACCTTCATAATTAAAAATAAATCTGGTAAAACATAAAGAAATACAAGGGACTTGGAGCACAGTGATCGTCATTGATAATATACACATCAAAAAAAGTTTTGCTTCACCCCGGTTCCCACCACTCCAGAAGGTTGGCTGTGGATATTGTATCACAGACACAGTCCCTTTGAATGTTCAGAGATGTCACTAAACCCGCCCAAAGATGTAAACAACCATGCATGAGCAGCTTCTATTAGACTGAGGGGGTCCGACAGCCGATCAGTTCCAGTGATTCCACCAGGAAGGAGGTACACGGCTCGTGTTGTCTGTAGTTCAACCACGCATAGACGGTCAATACCGCAGTTCGATCGCGTCCGCATTGCTGCTATGTGCCAGGAAGGGCTCTCAACAAGGGAAGTGTCCAGGAGTCTCGGAGTGAACTAAAACGATGTTGTTCGGATATGGAGGAGATACAGAGAGACAGGAACTGTCGATGACGTTCCCCGCTCAGACCGTCCAAGGGCTACTACTGCAGTGGATGACCGCTACCTACGGATTATGGCTCGGAGAAACCCTGACAGCAGCGCCACTATGTTGAATAATGCTTTTCGTGCAAACACGGGAAGTCGTGTTACGATTCAAACTGTGCGCAATGGGCTGCATGATGTGCAGCTTCATCCCAACGTTCACGGTGAGGTCCACCTTTGCAACCACGACACCATGCAGTGCGGTACAGATGGGCCGAACAACATGCCGAATGGACCGCTCAGGATTAACATAACGTTCTCTTCACCGATGAGTATCGCGTATGACTTCAACCAGACAATCGTTGGAGACGTGTTTGGAGGCAACCCGGTCAGGCTGAACGCCTTAGACACACTGTCCAGCGAGTGCAGCAAGGTGGAGGTACCCTGCTGTTTTGGGGTGGCAATATGTGGGGCCATTGTACGCCGCTGGCGGTCGTGGAAGGTGCCGTAACGGCTGTACAATATGTGAATACCATCCTCCGACCGATAGTGCAACCGTATTGGCAACATATTGGCGAGTCATTCGACTTCATGGACGACAATTCGCGCCCCGTCGTGCACATCTTGTCAATGATTTCCTTCAGGATGACATCGGTCGACTAAAGTGGCCGGCATGTTCTCCAGACATGAACCCTATCGAACATGCCTGGGATAGCTGGAAAGGGGCTGTTTATGGACGACGTGGCCCACCAACCACCCTGAGGGATCTAAGCCGAATCGCCGTTGAGGAGTGGGACAATCTGGACCAACAGTGCCTTGATGAACTTGTGGATAGTACGAATACAGGCCTACATCTATGCAAGACGACGTACTACTAGGTATTAGAGGTACAGGTGTGTACACCAATCTGTACCACCACCTCTGAAGGTCTCGCTGTATGGTGGTACAACATGCAGTGTGCGGTTTTCATGAGCAATAAAAAAGTTTTCTGTACAGGTTCCGGAACTCTCGGAAACGAGGTGATGCAAAACTTTTTTGATGTGTGCAGTATTTCGCGCTGCTCTCACTGTAGTGCACTTTAGAAAGTGAGCTATAGAACATCTCTCTATCTCTTTCTCTTTTCCTTCCCCACGCCCTCTCTCCCTCTACCTGATTCTCTCTCCTTCACTCTGTCGACATCCCGAGCCCCTCATTGTCTCTCTTATTTTAGGACTAAGGCATGTATTGATACCACCATACGGGCGTCACAATTTGCAGCAGAATTGCAAGTTTCTATCTGGCGCCGATAGCGGTCACACAATATCTGGTGGACCCCATGGTGCGTGCCTGCTGAGTCACACCTCCAGTGGCTCCGTACTACGAGTGCCCTCTACTGCCGTTATATAGGATGGATGGCAGCAGATACTCAACCAACTTGCACTTGGAGCCGCTTTTCTCTGACACCATAGTTCCTACTTAAGCACAAAGAGACTCATCTTTGTGGACATTATAGCTGAACTCTATTTCCTACTGCATTATTTGTAATGAGTTTCCGTTCACGTAGAGAAATACAAGTCAAGTAAATCTGTTTGTTGTGTTAACTTCTTCGCTAGTCGTTTTTGCTCCTGTCCAGGTTTCCTACAATGACAGTTACTGCACTACTCTGTTGCCCACCTCTCCTTACCATTGTGTAGGAAGTCGTACAATACAAAGACAAACTTATTACAACAGCACTTCAGAAACGCTTAGGAGCAGATACAAAAACAAACAATGATCAGCCTAGGAGAGCAGTCATCATAGGCTGATGAGGCTGGGAATCCTTCGTGTCTCCCTGTACATGATTCACAGTATCTGTGCAGGTACTGCATGCAGAAAAGACCATTATATATGGAAGTTTGGATCTGTCTCGGCAGCGTGCTCGTATAGCGGAAGCGGTTAAGGCGACCGCTAGCGTAAAGTGGGAATTCCGGGTTCGAGTCCAGATGCTACACCAGTTTTCATTGTCATGAATATATTTTGCATGAATTCGCAATGCGAATATGATTTTTGTATTTCTTACAGCTAACATTCGGAGCAGTACCAGTTTCTAGAGACATGTATGCATGGCCGGCCGCGGTGGCCAAGCGGTTAAAGGCGCTATAGTCTGGAACCGCGCGGCCGCTACGGTCGCAGGTTCGAATCCTGCCTCGGGCATGGATGTGTGTGATGTCCTTAGGTTAGTTAGGTTTAAGTAGTTCTAAGTTCTAGGGGACTGATGAAATGGCTCTGAGCACTATGGGACTCAAGTACTGAGGTCATTAGTCCCCTAGAACTTAGAACTAGTTAAACCTAACTAACCTAAGGACATCACAAACATCCATGCCCGAGGCAGGATTCGAACCTGCGACCGTAGCGGTCTTGCGGTTCCAGACTGCAGCGCCTTTAACCGCACGGCCACTTCGGCCGGCGGGGACTGATGACCTTAGAAGTTAAGTCCCATAGTGCTCAGAGCCATTTGAACCATGTATGCATGAAGCAACACAGGAACTGCAATATGGTGACAACTTACTGTCCTTTCAATCCCTTTAACTCTTATTTTAATGCATTTCACAAAATAAAGGGGATAGATCTCTGTTTACAGAAACATGTGCATCCAAAATGTTTCCTTTTTAAGTGGGCATTAAAATCATTAGTCCAGCACAACTAAGTTGCACATAGGACACTTCAGTTTTCGTAGAGAGATTCTAAATCTGCGAATGGAATGAATTCAGACACCTAGTTGACTGTATCACGATTTGTGAAATAAATGGAGTCAAGACATCAAAAAAAAAAAAAAAAGATAGGATGACTTACTACTTTCTTGGACGAATAATGTCAACCTGCGACTGATTTTCTTGTAGGTGTCTGTGATGACAATTTGTGCTATTAGGGGAAAAGTTTTAATAAGCCGAAAGAACACTGGTGCACTAATAGCCTGATGCATGTCTTCGTTATGTACCATGCCTAGCTTCATCTGTATATCTGTGTTCTGCAGTGTTCAGGGTCTACATTATTTTGGTAATGGCCGCTCTTTACACGATCTATAGTATTTAAGCCAGACAGTCGGAGTGCCGGAGCCGTACACATTTTCCGCGATCACAGAGCGCGTAAGCCGGACTTACGGGAAGAAAACTAGACTAGTTCGTAGTATGGACACCATTTCCGTGGATGGAAACAATCCATACATGATTTAGCTGCCTATAAAATGATGAGGACCCCGACTGATTGTCATTTACGAGGGTTGGAACTTAAATAGTGGCAACTATTTATTCACAACCGATACAAAAGTGTTACATGTCTGCATCTGTTACTGTCCTTCAGAGTAGTCACCAGCGCTGTGTAGAACCCGTTGCCAGCGATGTGGAAGGCGTAGTATACCGTCAACAGAGCCTGTTCTGTTGATGGTGCGAATGGAGCGGTCTAAAGTTATGGTGAGTCTCGTGTACGACTGTGATGGTGTTATCCTAACGCATTACGTTCCTCCACGGCAGACCGTCACTGCACAGTATTACTGATCGTTTTTGGAGCATCACCTGCGACCAGCTTCGCGAAAGAACCGGTGCCACTTTCTGCGCAACCCACCCATCATTTTACACGACAATGCGCGGGCGCATACAGCGCAAACTGTCGCTGCTCTATTCGCTCAATGGGACTGGGAAGTACTGTACCATCCACCATACTCCCCGGACTTAAGTTCCTGCAACTTTGATTTGATTCCGAAGGTGAAGAAACCACTTCGTGTCATTCGCTTCAGAACTGTTCCAGAGATTCGACAGGCAGTAGACCGCTCCATTCGCACCATCAACAGAACAGGCTCTGCTAACGGTATACTACGCCTTCCACATCGCTGGCAACGGGTTCTACAAAACGCTGGTGACTACTTTGAAGGACAGTAACATCTACATCTACATTTACATCTACATGATTACTCCACTGTTCACAATAAAGTGCCTGGCAGAGGGTTCAATGAACCACCTTCATGCTGTCTCTCTACCGTTCCCCTCTCGAACGGCACGCGGGAAAAACCAGCACTTAAATTTTTCCGTGCGAGCCCTGATTTCTCTTATTTTATCGTCATGATCATTTCTCCCTTTGTAGGTGAGTGCCAACAGAATGTCTTCGCAATCGGAGGAGAAAACTGGTGATTGAAATTTCATGAGAAGATCCCGTCGCAACGAAAAACGCCTTTGTTTTAGTGATTGCCACTCCAATTCACGTATCATGTCTGTGACTCTATCTCCTCTATTTCGCGATAATACAAAACGAGCTGCCCTTCTTTGTACTTTTTCGATGTCATCCGTCAGTCCCACCTGATGCGGATCCCACACCGCACAGCAGTACTCCAGAATAGGGCGGACAAGCGTAGTGTAAGCAGTCTCTATGGTAGACCTGTTGCACCTTCTAAGTGTTCTGCCAGTGAATCGCAGTCTTTGGTTTGCTGTACCCACAATATTATCTATGAGATCGTTCCAATTTAGGTTATTTGTAATTGTAATCCCTAAGTATTTAGTTGAATTTACAGCCCTCAGATTTGTGTGACTTATCGCGTAATCGAAATTTAGCTGATTTATTTTAGAACTCATGTGAATAACTTCGCACTTTTCTTTATTCAGGGTCAATTGCCACTTTTCGCACCATACAGATATCTTATCTAAATCATTTTGCAAGTCGTTTTGATCATCTGATGACTTTACAAGAAGGTAAATGACAGCATCATCTGCAAACAATCTAAGACGGCTACTCAGATTGTCTCCTATGTCGTTAATATAAGTGAGGAACAATAGAGGGCCTATAACACTTCCTTGGGGAAAGCCGGATATTACTTCTGTTTTACTCGATGACTTTCCGTCTATTACTACGAACCTTTCTGACAAGAAATCACGAATCCAGTCGCACAACTGAGGCGATACTCCGTAGGCACGCAGTTTGATTAAAAGACGCTTGTGAGGAACGGTGTCTAAAGCCTTCTGGAAATCTAAAAATATGGAATCAATTTGACATGTCCTGTCGATAGCACTTATTATTTCATGAGTATAAAGAGCTAGTTGTGTTTCACAAGAACGATATTTTCTGAATCCGTTTTGACTATATGTCAATAAATCGTTTAATTCGAGGTACTTCATAATGTTCGAATACAGTATATGTTCTAAAACCCTACTGCAAATCGACGTTAGTGATATAGGCCTGTAATTCAGCGGATTACTCCTACTTCCATTGTTGGGTATTGGTGTGACTTCAGCAATTTTCCAGTCTTTAGGTACGTATCTTTCTGTGAGCGAGTGGCTGTATATAATTGCTAAATATGGAGCTATTTTATCAGCATACTCTGAGAGGAACCTGACTGGTATACAATCTGGACCGGAGATCTTGCCTTTATTAAGTGATTTAAGCTGCTTTGTTACACCGAGGATAACTACTTCTATGTTTCTCAACTTGGCAGTTGTTCTTAATTGGAATTCAGGAATATTTACTTCGTCTTCTTTGGTGAATGAGTTCCGGAAAACCGTGTTTAATAACTTTGCTTTAGTGGCACTTTCATCAGTGACACTTCCGTTATTATCGTGCAGTGAAGGTATTGATTGTGTCTTGCCACTGGTGTGCTTTATGTATGACCAGAATCTCTTTGGGTTTTCTGCCAGATTTCGAGACAGAATTTCGTTGTGGAAATTATTAAGAGCATCTCGCATTGAAGTACACGCCATATTTCGAACTTCTGTAAAACTTTGGCAGTCTTGACGATTTTGCGTTCTTTTAAATTTGGCGTGCTTTTTTCGTTGCTTCTTGTAATGGTTCTTTATTTACGTGACCATTACGGCACTCCAACCCCAGATCTCAATACCAGTAATATCGTACTACTTTTCTGCGAAGTAACAGACATATTTTTGTGTCAATATTCACATTTGGTTTTATTAATGTATAGGTACTCCGATGTATCGATATATATAACAGTGATATGGTTCTTGTGTGTATTCATTTCTGTGAGACTGTCATAATCTTTGACTTACTTGTAACCGTTTTGTCTCGAATGCGCACAGAGCAGTGTTTGTTTCACTTTGCAGAAGTTAAGTTGTTATTTCGCTTTGTAAAAGAACAGTCAAGTCATGTGTTTGGTTAAAGTGGAAATTAAATATATGAAGATTGATACAAAACAGTTTTCTTGCTGATGTGACAATTAAGAAGAAGTATAGGCGAATTTACAAGAAGTTTAATAAAAATGTGGATCGTCAACACCAAGTCAAAAATTATTTCCACCATACCATTGTTCTGATCTGGGATTGTTTCATCATTAAGAATTTCCTGAAAAACGCATTTGTTAGGTCTTCAAATATTGCTAAAATACAGATCTGGACCTTCTAGCAGTCAAAGTGGACTCACCCTAGAATCAATAAGATGAGCCATAACAACTTCGACGAAATTTACGTGGGAATCCATTCAAGATAAGTGGCAAAATTAATGACTTTTTTACAGTGACTTCATTATTTCCATTCTGACGATACCATCCACAGTCAATAACTTTGTTGTTGCCCGATAAAGCGAACATATGCTGCGTGAGCACAATTATTAATCTGATTTCTAACTTACTTTGCAAGTAGCGGTATTGTTAGATTCTGCAACAACGATCTGACCCGTTTTGTGTACCATGGGGAATCAGTTCCATCACTTATTAATTTATGTGATGTATATCTCTCAATTTCTGTTGATACTATCTCTTTGAAAACATTCCACAACTTTTCTACACTTACATGCTCAGATCGGAAGGAGTAAAGACTGTTTTTTAAAAAGGCGTTAAGAGCATTTTTATCAGCTTTTTTTAAATAGATATACTTTGCGCTCCTTTTTGATGGTTGTAGGTGTTACGGTATTCAGCCTAGCAGCAACTGCCTTGTGGTCGCTAATCCCTGTATTCGTCACAACACTCACTATTTGTCCAGGATTATTTGTTGCTAAAAGGTCAAGTATGCTTTCGCAACCATTTACGCTTCGAGTGGCCTCATGAACTAATTGTTCAAATAATTTTCTGAGAAAGCATTCAGTACAATTTCGGATGATGTTTTATGCCTGACGCCGGCTTTAAACGTATAATTTTTCCAGCATACCGAGTGTAGATTGAAGTCACCACCGACTATAGCTGTATGAGCGGGGGTACTTATTTGAAATGAGACTCAAGTGCTCTTTGAACTGTTCAGCAACTATGTCTTCTGAGTCGGGGGTCGGTAAAACGATCCAATTAATAGTTTAGTCCGATTGTCAGATATAACCTCTACTCATACTATTTCACATGAACTATTTACTTCAATTTCGCTACAAGGCAAACTACCTCTGGCAGCAATAAATACTCCACCACCAACTGTATTTAATCTATCCTTTCTGAACACTGTTAGATAGTTTGAAAAAATTTCGGCTGGACGTATTTCCGGCTGTAGCCAGCTCTCTGTGCCTACAACTATTTGAGCTTCAGTGCATTCTATTAGGGCTTGGGGCTCTGGTTCTTTCCCAACACAGCTACGACAGTTTACAACTACAATACCAATCGTGTACCAATCGTTTCTACAACTATCTTACTGTGTTTTACCTGCCCACTTTCTGACGGACGCCCCTTCTGTGGTTCTCTGTGACCCTCTCACCTAAAAAACCGCCCAGTCCCATCCACACAGCCCCCGCTACCCGTGTAGCCGCCTCCTGTGTGTAGTGGGCTCCTGAACTATTAAGCGGAACCCGGAAACCCACCACCCGATGGTGCAAGTCAAGGTATCTGCAGCCTACACTGTCACAGAACGGCCTAAGCCTCTGATTCAGACCCTCCACTCGGCTCTGCACCAAAGGACCACAGTCGGTTCTATCGACTATGCGGCAGATGGTGAGCTCCGCCTTAATCTCGGAAGCAAGATTGGCAGTCATTACCATTTACACTAGCCGCCCGAAACCAGACAGAATCTGCTCCGATCCAAAGCGACACACGTCATTGGTACCGACATGAGCCACCACCTGCAGTTGCAAACATATAACTCTTTTGTATCGGTTGTGAATAAATAGTTGCCACTATTTAAGTTCCAACCCTCGTATTTTACACTAATAAATTTGACTGCCACTGTCTGAAAAGTTTCTAGCATTGGAATGCTGTGATGGGCAGGTTGCAGAATGATAAGGAAGACAACTACAAATGACTTTATTAGACTGCTTCCGGGTATGAGACTGATATTTAAACTCTTTAGACATTTCGTATTTCACGAAGATTCTTGGGTTACTACGGAAACTTCGTGAACTATTGCACTGACGAGTATTTCCAACCACAGTGGGCTTGCCATTTTTAATGCTTGAGCTTGAAATTCTGATTCGAGAACTAAATGGAACACGACGTCAGCAATGAAAGAGTCTCAATATCATTCAATACACTTAGCACAAGAAAACTGACAACGTTAAGACTTACCAAAGCAACTATCCAAGTTAAGTATGACCGGACATTTTTTACGAGACTCCACGAATTTTAGCTTGGCTTGTCCTAATGTGTTAGCGAACAAAAAATGTTTAAAAAGCATCATAGAGATATATTTGTATGAATTAATAATGGAACTTACCAAAGGGAAGAACTTCTGAATCAAATTGTAAATTTGAGTAGTACAAAACGGCGAACAGGCCCGTTGGTAATTAGCGTCAGATATGTCATTTGCTGGGAAATGCAGAGTAAACAGACGTTCATAAGAGTCTCAGTGTTCAATTTCCATGTCAGAAGTTAGAAACTGTACTAGTGGTCTGATCTGGCTCGTTGAATGGATTCGCTGCTGCAAGATTTCATTTAAGATTTACTGCTGTTATAATTTCCGCTGTTGTTTTGCTCGACTGCTTTATTTACGTTTTGCACTCTTGCTGTTCGTGACACATCTTTTTTCTGTCTGCCGCAGTAGCTTAAAATGCAGCACCTGCTGTGCTACTGTTCTGGGAGATGTACGATTGCGAAATACATTCGGGATTCTGAGTGCACAAAGTGAATCGGACAAACGTGTGTTTCACCGACATTAAGTGAACCTCACGACCACTTTTGTGTTTGCAGCGAGATAAGTTTGTTACTTATTTGTGGCAGCGGAAATGGACAAAAACAATGATAAGCCTCGGGCAACATATTCGCCACAGTCTTCAGAGATGTCTGAATTACGAACGCTTAAATAAACACCAGAGTGTAGCTCGAGTCCCTGTATTACCCTTACAAGTAAACAACTGCGAAGTTATCTCACTGGAAGCAAGTCCATAGTAACCACCCAACAACTGGTGTAGCAAGAAGGTATACACAGTATTTACGGTAAACGTAGCATTGGTTGAGTGCCTTATTATTATTAAAGCTTTTCATTTTCTACTGCTAAATTTAGAACGGTTTATTCGATTTCAGATTTATTGTGGAGTCACGGTCTTTTCAGTCAACCAACTACCTGGTGAGCTGGTAGTGGGTGAAAGAGAGTTTCAATTATCGATACACTGCTTGGTAAAAAAAAAGTGAAGCACTCAGGAGACTTTGCCAGATGTCAATGTAGCTGTGAACATGTGAACACCATCGGCGGGTATGTAAATTATTTAAGCTGCAGTTGTCTGTGGCAAGTAGCAAATGTGTTTCACCACTGCTTAAAAAAAAAAGGTTCTTCTGATAAAAGAACAGACTACCGACCTGTATCAAAGTTAAGTTTCTTCTCAAAAATTCTAGAAAATCTCTTTTATGATACGCACTTAAGTTTCATAAATAAATAGTCTCCTCTTACCGCACAACAACGTGGTTTCAGAAAGTCTAACTCTACACAGACGGCGATATTTGAATTCGTGAACTGTGCTTTAATGATCAACATGTATTAGCTACAGGTATTTTTCTTGACCTGTCAAAAGCTTTCGACGTCCTGAACCATAACGTTATGCTCGAAAAAATAGAATGACGAGGGGTAAGACGTGTAGCACATAGCTAGTTGTGTTCGTACCTAAAAGCCGCAGGCAGAAGGTATCACTTTAGTATGAATTCAACACTAAGAGTAAAACAAGAAGCAACTCCTTCCTTTCTAGCGATTTACCAATAAAGTATGGCGAACCGCAGGGATCAATCTTAGGTCTACTATTCTTCTTGATTTATGTGGACAACTTTGTTGAATATATAAATCCTCCAAAAACTATCCTATTTACCGATGAAATAAGCATATTTCTTACTGGGTCCAGCCTGGAAATCTTACAGTCGACAGCAGAAAGTTCTATGAAAAGACGTTCTGAGTGGTTCACCAAAACCAAACTCATAGTAAATATCGATAAAACTGTGTGTGTGAACTTCCATTTATTTCCTCCATCCAATCAAATGTCTGCTCAAGCATGATTAAAAAGGATCCCCTAAGAAATATATGTGTCACAACATTTTTGGGTCTGTCGGTTCAGAAAGACTTAAATTGGGACACACATATAAATAACTTCTCTAGGAACTCTCACCTATATGCTATGGTCTAAGAATATTAAAGGCTACAACAATCAAAACAACAGTACTGCAGGCATACTATACGTATTTCGACTCACTGCTTCGATACGACATCATTTTCTAGGGCAGCCAGCTCCAGTGCAAAGGTTTTTAGATTGTAAAAAAAAAAGAACTCAAAGAATAGTTTGTGGCCTTCAGAAGATGGAGTCCTGTAAATTACATTTTGCTGAGCTTTTTGTTCTGGATTTGCCAATCTTATTCATTTATGGAATTATTTTGTTCACTAGAGGCTACCTCATGAAAACAGGCAGACTCCTATGGAACGAAAATGTACACAACTGTTGTACCAGAGAGAAATCAAGTATACACCAAAAATTTCACAGAACAACAGCCTATCTGGAGAGCATAATCAGCATTGGTGTAATACACTGAAACGACAAAGGAACTGGTGTAGGCATGTTATTCAAAGACAGATGTATGTAAAGAGGCAGAAAGCGGCGGTGCGGTCGGCAACGCCTATATAAGACAGCAAGTGTCTGGTGCAATTGTTAGATCGGCTACTGCTCCTACAATGGCGGGTTATCAAGATTTAAGTGAGTTTGAACCTGGTGTTATAGTCGGCGCACGAGCGATGGGACACAGCATCTCCGACGTGGCGATGAAGTGGCAATTTTCCCGTACGATCATTTCACGAGTGTACCTTGAATATCAGAAATCCGGTAAAACATCATATCTCCAACATCGCTGTGGCCAGAAAAACATCCAGCAAGAACGGCATCAACGAAGACTGTAGAGAGTCGTTCAACGTGACAGAGGTGCGACCCTTCCGCAAATTGCTGCAGATTTCATTGCTGGGCCATAAAGAAAGCAGCCGAGATTCGTTTAAACAACAACAATCTCTACAGAGACCAGGGATACACACTCAGCAGGGCATGGGGGCGGGCGTTGGGCATCGAAAGAAAGCAAAGATAGATGCGCGACGCGGGAGTGGCAGTTTCAAACGTGGCGCCTGCCCCTGGCACCACCTGACGTCACCGGTTCTGCCACGACCAATGCCACATTGGGTCGATCTGATTGGCTGCTGATGATGTCATCATGCCTATATAAGCGAGAAACCGCAGCAGTTCCGGCACATCTAGAGGGCTGGATTCCCTCCTTCGAAGGCACAAGATTCCAGAGCCTGGGCTACTCTCAGGGTGTGAGCTACATCTTCGAAGCGCTAATTGCTGTTGCTGTTACGTTTGCTGTCTGTCTGTCTGTCGCCTGCTGCTGCTGCTGCTGCTGTTGCCGTCTGTCTATCCGCCTGCCTGCCTGCTCGCCGTCCATCGTCCATCGTCCATCGCCGCCGCCGCCGCCACCGCCGCCGCCTGCTGTCCGTCCGTCGACGTTCGTCCACCATGAGCACTCCCACCTCCAGTGTCATCTACACCTCCCCCTCCCCCTCTTCCACAGTCACTTCCTGGAGTGCCGCTCCTGACCTCCCTCCTTACACCTCACCTCCCCTTCCCCCACTTACCCATTCCCCTGTCTCCTCCCCTGCTGTGTACCCCCAATTCTACACCCTTCCTCCAAACCCTCAACAGCTCCTACTACTACCCCCGCCCTCACATACGCCTCTGTTGCCGCCTCTGCTGCCACCCCTCTGGTGGTCAGCCTCCCCTCGCACCCACCCAGTCACTTCGTCATCTGCATCCCCCGCACGCATCACGTCACGCTGAGCCACTGTCGCCACCAATGAACCGGGTGCTTCTCCTGGCACCGCCACTACACCACAGG
This sequence comes from Schistocerca serialis cubense, assembly GCF_023864345.2. Classification (NCBI taxonomy): domain Eukaryota; kingdom Metazoa; phylum Arthropoda; class Insecta; order Orthoptera; family Acrididae; genus Schistocerca; species Schistocerca serialis. Next base: position 1,011,265,262 of record NC_064640.1, read on the forward strand.
GATCTGCCACCCGCCACCACCCTCTCCTCCCCGTCCCTCTCCCCTCCTCCCAGACTCCAGTCTCCAAAAAAACCCAAAAGCGCGTCATTACCGACTCTTCTCCCGCCACTTCTCACAAAAAGTCAACACCAACTCCCCCTCCTCCCGTCGTCTCCATGGACACTACCCCACCTCCAGCCACCCATACCCCAGCCCCCACCCTCCACACCTTTGTTCTGTCAAATCCCGATCCTAAGTTCCTCGATGCCTGTACCCTCACCGTGGAGATACGAAAGTATTTACCTGGTACTCCCATCCCCCAACTCATTCCCCGCAGGGACTCAGTCCTTATCAAGTCCCTGTCCCCCTCCTTTCACACAGATCTCCTCCATAAACTCCCATGCATTATGTTTGGCCTCCATGCATCTCTCACACCATTCCTCTCCTCTACTACTCCTCATCAGCCCCAGCCTCCCCATCGACCCCCCTCCCCTTCCTACACCACTGTGATCACCGAGCTCAGCAAGGTGATCACAGAGGATGAGGTGTTGGCAGAACTAGACTCCCACCCAGACCTGTAAATCCCCTCTGCCTGGCATATCCACAATGCCTCTGGTCCCACCTACCTCATACAGGTCTTCTCGGAGTCTGCCCCCTCCATTGACCATCTCCTTATCCAGGGTGCCCTGATTTACCACCATCGCCACCCTGTTGAATCCTCCGAATCCCCTCCCCTACCACTGCCAGTGAAGCCTCATGTGCAATGATCACCTAACCCCCAACCTCGAAAACCCCCTCACCTGTCCCCATTGCAAGGCCTCCCACTTTCTTAAAAACTGCGCCAACCTTGCTGCTCCTTCTTCATGTAACACCTGCAATGGCCCCCATCCCACCTACTCCCACAAGTATGAAGCCAAACGCCCTCCAATCACCCCCGAGCTTACAGACCCTGTCCGTTCTGTTGATCCCCCTGTCCACCCTATCAGTTCCCTCCGTCCATTCCCCACAGCTGAGGACATCATCTGGTTTCTTACTGTTGTACTCCAAAACATTATCCCATTTCAGCACCCCCACACATTCCAATACATCTCCTTGCCACCTGCTCCGTTTTCCACCTGAACACCTTTGCCACTTACTCCCACAACCAGGCCCACTTCACTTTCACCCACCTCGACACCCTAGTTTAAGCCTCTTCCCTTCCCTCTTTTCCCATCATTGTGCAGCACGAGTATCGCATCCTCTTCCAGAACATTCACTCCTTCTGCTCCAACAAATACCTACTCAACACACCCTCTCCCACCACCAGGTAGACACCTTCCTCTTGAACGAAACCTTCCTCCAGCCACACCTCTCCCTATATCCTCCATCGCACTGACATTCCTGGTCCTCACGCACAGGGTGGAGTCGAAATTGGCCACCTTAAGCATATCCCTGTCTGGCCACAACCTTTCCTCAATGACCCCACAGAACAAACACCTTATCCTCAGCATCTTCTTCCCCTCCCTCGCCATTGCCTGTGCCACCATCTAGGTCTGCTCCACTGCTCCTCTTCCTTTTGACTTCGTCTCGCACATTGACCTTACCTTCTCCACATATGTGATTGCCACTGACCTCAACATCCATGGCCACTTTCCTGCCACCCTTTGGCGGTGACATCAGTTCCTCTCCACGATCCAGGGTGACCTTGTTCCCCTTTGCCAGCACACCCAACCCGAAAGTGACACCACCCCAGATGCTGTCATTGCCTCCGCCAACCTCCTTGCGCATATCACCATCGCCATCCTTGACCCCACAGGTAGCGATCACCTCCCCTTCCTTCTCACCATAACCTCTACTCACTGCCCCCCTCCAGCTCCCCACCCTGAACTCCCTCCCAGGGTTGTCCATGACTACCACCATGCCAACTGGCATGCCTACCAGGAATCCATCACCAGCCAGGTCGAAAGCCACCATCTTACTTATCGCCATCCTGACGACATCATCCACGCCTCGTCCTTCCTTCAGAAGATAATTACTGTAGCCCATTTTCCTACAAAAACCATTCACCCCCACCATCCCACTCCCTCTGTGGGCTGTCCTCCTCCATGAATCCCGCCACCTCTATCGCTCCTTCCTGTGCACTCATGACAGGGATACACTCCAACGCCACCGGCAAATACAGCGACACGTACAGAACCTTATTACAGCATTGAAACACCAAGACTGGCGCCAGACCTGCACACGACTCAACACCACCCTCCCTATCAACTCCTCCAAGTACTGGTCCGCCTTCCATCGCCTTACTGGTTCCCATTCCACTCCCCACTACCCCCTTCTCCATAACGACTGCCCCCTTCCTGCCAACCTTAGTAAGGCCAACCACTACGCTTCTCACCTTTCTGAGGTCTTCTCCATCCCAGATGATCCCCACTTTGATTATTCTCTTTTCCACACTGTGATGGAACTTGCTGATACCTCGGTCCCTCCACTTGCTCCTAGTCTCCAGTACTTGGGGCAGTTGCCCCCCTCTGACATCAACACTCCAATCACAGCACAAGACACTAAAGTTATCCTCTGGTCCAAATGCATCACGGCCCCTGGTCACGACTGTGTCACCTACTGCCACCTTAGAGAAAGCCCCTATTCCTTCCTGACTGTCCTTGCCCATCTCTATAACTTCATCCTCTCTACCGGCTTCTACCCTGACCTGTGGAAGACTTCTCATGGCCTCTTATTCCTCAAACCCAACAAACCCCCATCTGTCCCTATCATCCCACCTGCCTCCCCCTCCATCTTCAGTAAGGTCTTAGTATCCTTCCTCTCCTGCCATATCCATCAGCACCTTAATAAACACCACCTCCTCCCCCTTACCCAGTGCGGCTTCCAACCCTCCTTCTCTGCTAAAGACCAACTCCTTAACCTCATTCACCTTCTCTCCCTCCAGCTCAGCTTCCGTCACTCCGCCATTTTTGTTTCCCTCGACCTCCAAAATGCCTATGACCGTGTATGGCATCCCGGTCACCTCTTTAAACTCCAAACCTACGCCCTGACTATCAGTCTTGTCTATCTGGTCGCTTCCTTCCTCTAGCGCCGTCCTTCCTATGTCACCCTCCACAACACCAACTCCCGTATCTTTTATCCCACTGCTGGCATCCCCCAGGGCTCTGTCCTCTCCCCTCTCCTTTATCTCTTGTATACGGCTGATATGCCCAAGCCACCCCCAACTGTCCACCTTCTCCAGTATGCTGATGACACCACCTTCCTGGCTCTCTATCCTGGCTCTCTATCCTAGCCTTCAACAGTCCCAACACACCCTCCATGCCCACCTAAACCAGTTCACCACTTGGTGTAACCAGTGTTTCCTCTGCCTCAACTTCTCCAAAACCCAGGCAATCATCATAGGCCACAACACCCACTCCTTCCATCCCCATGATTTCTACCTCACCCTTTATGGTCGTCCAATCCAGCTCACCCCCACCCTGAGATACCTTGGCCTCAACCTCGACTGTCACCTCACCTGGACCCCTTGCCTCCACACCATCCAGCAGAAATCCCCCCCTCCTGCCTCTGCCTCCTGAAACTCCTGTCTGGCTGGACATTGGGATTGCATCCTTCCACTATGCTCCACACCTACAAATCACTCATCTGTCCTATCCTTTGTTATGCCAGTGTTGCCTGGATCTCTGCACCCACCTGCTTTTACAAGGCCCTCCAAATCCTCAAACGCCATGCGCACTGCCTTGCCTTCCGTACCCGCATTCCTTCCCCCACATGGCTCCTGTATGATCTCATCCCCTTCCCCCACCTCCTCCCATTCCTCCAACATCTCTGCATCCTTTAAATTGTTTGCAGGCTTGATCCCCCCACCCCCTAGTTTCCTTCTTCCTCTCCACCCCCCACCTGTTGCCATGCCTCTATCGCTGTATCCCTCCCTCTCTCCACCTCCACACCCTCCATCCCCTTCATCAGAGCAATTTCCAGCACCTCCCCCTTCCGGATGATGAACTTCACCGTGACATATACCCTTCCTTCCAACTATAATATGGCCTTGCTCCCCCCTCCCCAGGGCCCCCTTTTTCGTCTCCCCTCCTTCTCCCAGAGCGGATTTTCCCCCTACTTCCCCCTCCCCCCGAGAACCTGCACCCCATCCTTGCCTCTTTCTGTCCCATGTCCCTCCCTAACTGGCCCTCTTCGGCGCCCCCCCCCCCGCCCATCTCCCCCCTCTCTTACCCTCCCTCCCTTCTTCCCTTCTCCCTCCTCTCCTTGCGCCTGGCAGATCCTCTGTTTTGATCGTCAGTGTGCCATGTCAGTGTTGTGTTTAGTGCTGTTTCTCCTGTGTGTCGAGAGGTGTTATTTTAATTGTCTGCTGGCCTTGTACGTAGTGTTACTCTCAGTGTTTGTTAAGTGCTACGCCATCTGTCGATACTTTTATGCTCCGGTCATATTACGCCTTGTGTTCCTTTAATTACCCCAGTGTGTGGTTTTTTGTGTGCGCTACATTTTTACGGTTCTTATCCCCATTTGACAGTCACCCCTTTTTTGTCTATTGTCTTCCATGATGTTCTTCTTTTTTTATATCTATGTTCATCATGTTTTCTCCTTTGTTATTTTTAAATGTCTTCTATTGTTTGTTCTATGTCTTTCGGCTGAAGAGCAGCGCATATGCTGCTGCCAGCCCACTCCGATGGGGAACTGAAATGCAATAAAGAAAAAAAAAGCAGTTCTGGCAGTCAGTGAACTCCTGACGACGATGGCGGAGATGGCCATCGAAAGCTCGAGGACTTTTCGAATCGACGTGGCTGGAAAACCGAGAACGTTTTATTCACGTATGGCGTCGCGAAAGGCTCCGAGGACACATATGTGGGATGCCTTGCAACGTACTGTTCAGAAGAGATCACCACCCCCTCGTCCTCTTACGAATTTGTGGAGAGCCCTGCAGGATTCATGTTGTCAACGACCCTCCAGCACTACTTCAGATATTAGTTGAGCCCATACCACATCTTGTTACGGCACTTCTGCGTGCTCGCTAGGGCCCTATACGATATTAGGCAGGTGAACCAGTTTCTTTGTCTCTTCAGTGTTTGTTACATATATTACAAAAATATATAGTAGCCTGCCTGCCTATGTCCGTTCAACTATTAGAATATCGTGTAAAAGTTTGAACTAAATCGGTTACTTTTCGAGATTTTTTATTGCAAAGTTTACTGTCAAATTGATTTTTTGTTTGTTTGTTATCAAAACATGTGATAGCAGAACTGTGAAATGAGCGCAAACTTTTTTTATTTTCTTTTTCATACCAAAAATACCATTACCATTCATCATTATGAACACAGCAAAAAAAAAAAAAAAAAAAAAAAGTCAACCAAATCGAACGAGCCCTTCTCAAGTACTGATGTTTCAGATATGCAGCAACTGATTTTTATTGGACCATACGTTTTCAATATTTGTAGTTGTCGTCACACTGTCTACAAGTTCCAGCGTAAGTGAAGAGAAATGGAGAAGAGTTTTACGGAGTTTAATTGCACGAATATAATTTCGAATGGAACAAATACTACCGTCCACAGGTACTTGGATATGTTTAAAGTGCGTGTCATTTATGTTGGCGGCCGAGTTTAGGTTCGTGCTGCGCATCTGACGTCACAAAACACAGTCAGCCAATGAACAGAGAACGACGTTACCACATCTCGACTGCAGTGCAGAGCATGGACGAGTGTCTTCAGTTTTAGAAACGTTCAGTCATAAATACAGTAATTGAACAAAAGCAATGTCTTGATAGCAGACATTCTTTTATAGAAAGTTTGGAAAAAGCATTCTTTATACCAATTGCTTCATATTCTATTAATTAATTAAACCAAACAAGCAATAAGACTCATAATTCAGGCGATAGCAAGGAAAGGTGTTTGTATCACTCTCACGAACCGCTTTTTCGCAATAAAGAACAGCGATAATTGTTTATTTCCTATTGTACTTCGACGAAGCGTGAGTAATTCATAGTCATACCAACAGTGTTTGTCAGTATTTTGCGTGACGTCTTATACTACTCATGGCGTTAAGTAGTCAGGCGAGGTGCATTAGCATAACGGTTAAGGTGTTGGGCTGCTACGCCAAAGGATATGAGTTCAAACATTGTGAGGTGCGTAATATTTTCATTATTTAAAAACAATATCGAAGTGCCTTACTTAATTTTTTGAAATTCCTAGTGCTTTGTCTCTTCATTAACCCTTTCGCTGCTGCAGACACGTGCTCCCCGCATTCCGCGCTGTGCGCGATTTTGTCATCACTGTACTGCTCGCCTGTGCAGACACATGGTGTTCCCACTGCTTTGACACACTTATCATTCGATTTCACAAAAACTATTTGGCCCAAAAATTTGATTTTTACACGTCTTCTTGACTGATACCTTCCCGCCATAAATGACTTAATTTTGTTTCGATGTTCAACGCAGTTATTATGCAGCATTAAATGTAGTAAACCATTGCACGAAATTTTGAAGAGTTTGCAGAGGTAGAAGTCCATAGCGTATACTTTCCGTATGGTCGATTTTAGTTGCCACAATGTTGAGAATGAAATGTGGACAAGATACCTAAATTTCAAATAAAATTTACTGTATAACAATATCTCTTTAATTTAAGTACGACATAGGTGTCGTATGTAATACTGAGAAATATTCCGTCTTTCGCGACTGTAGCAAAAGTATTATTTACACCGGACGTGTTTGGCTTTATTTTAAAGCACTTCAATCACGGAAAGGTATGTCACATACACAATGGTACTCATGTTCTCTTTCTTGTTTTTGTTCCACAGTCGCAGTTTTACCAATGGTACTGAAATATATTCCTCTTCTGCAACTGTAATAAGCGACTTATTTAGACCAGACGCGTTTCTCTCTTTTGAAGCATCTTCAGTGGACAGTATTTTGTCTCCTCCATTGCCAAGTCACCTTTCGTAATTTTGTGGCTGCGGTAACACAGTATTCAACGTTTATGTTGGCAGATCAGTGTTTTAGCAAATAAATGATGTTTGTGTGTGCCACACACAAAAATTATATTTGACATAGCTCAGAGCACTTCACTGATAGACGGTATATTCAAGTCCTAATGTTTTTGAAAGTCCACAGTTTTGTTTAATGTATTTTGTTTACTTCCTTTTGATTGATTGAAGTGCTTTAAAATAAAGCCAAACGTGCTCAGTGTAAATAAAACTTTTGCTACAGTCGCGAAAGACGGAATATTTCTCAGTATTACATACGACAGCTATGTGGTACTTAAATTAAATGAGATATTGTTATACAGTAAATTTTATATGAAATTCAGGTATCTTGTCCACATCTCATTCTCAACATTGTGGCAACTAAAATCGACCATACAGAAAGTATACTCTAGGGACTTCTACCTCTGCAAACTCTTCAAAATTTCGTGCTATGGTCTACTATATTTAATGCTGCATAATAACTGCGTTGAACATCGAAACAAAATTAAGTCATTTATGGGGGGAAGGTATCAGTCAAGAAGATGTGTAAAAATCTAATTTATGGGCCAAATAGTTTTTGTGGAATCGATTGATAAGAGTGTCAAAGCAGTCGGAACACGATGTGTCTGCACAGGCGAGCAGTGCAGTGACAAAATCGCGCACAGCGCGGAATGCATGGAGCACGTCTTTGTAGCAGCGAAAGGGTTAATGCGGCCGTGGTGGCTTTACTTCATGAACTGCGCGCTCCCCCCTACACGTAAGCTTGCGAACTATGCTATACTATGGCGCTGCTTCTATTGGCGCGTGCGTCGTGTGCAACTGGCAACGCAGCAATCTCCCGCGTCTGGGCGGGCATCCGCGAGCCGCCAAGATAAAAGAATTGAACTATAGATGTTTTGTGTTAGGGACTTTCAGTCATAAGAATTACATTTTCAGAAGGGCGTTACTGACTTCATATTCTTTTTTTTAAACAGTAGCTGCTATTTCTGCTGATACTGGTAGACATGAAGTTCAAAACGTTTCTTTTTCTGGTGCTGTAAAATAGCTAAGCTGTTGGTGAGAACGCTGAGAATACCACAGCGTCAGGTATCAGGATTCACCTATATACCACGTATGGCCCGAAACGGTAGTAATGTAGTGTTCCAGATACCGGAAAAATAGTGGGACGCTAAATACATTTTACTTCAAAAATTTTGAGCAATAAAAAACGGAATGGTACAAATCGCGCTCACGCTAACGCAGTAAATAGCACTCAGTTGTGAATGAACATTTACGGCAAATTTCTTGTAAGACCTGAACAAAACATCGGTTAAAAACGATTTCTTGTTGTTTGCTCATCAACTAAATTGCTATCTTGTAGTTACATACTCCATTGAGACATGTGTGACAAACACATAAGATGTGTTGTAACCAAAGGTGCATAAATTTATCACCACAATGGTCGCTGAGGTGTCTTCATATTAGATTACATATGGGACTATGGAAAGGAACCAATATTACTTTATGTTGCGACCAGGCGAAACTACTTTCGTCCGGCCACAACAGAAGGTTCTTTGATTGCTGTGGGAGAAGTCTCATCGTAGGTATTACTTCACGTTATTACATTAGGATTTACTTCACTTTATTACCTAAATGAATAAAAGATTTACTTAACTTTGACACACATCTTTGCCACAGCAGTACTGGATAATTTACAACTGTCATGGACTAGCAAAGCATCACGCGATGCACTAAACTATTCTCTTGATGCACAATTTACAACATTTACAACACTACGATTTCATCCAAAACTTTTACTAGTCGTTGGTGCTACACGATGATGAAGGTTGCTGCAGCTGAAGGCTCGAACTGGGCTGTGCTGTTGCATGTTCAATTCTGTACTGAGCTCATTGTGAAGGCAGAGACAGAGGCTTGGTCTTCCAGAGCGTCTCCCATACGTCGTAGCGGATCGCAGAGATCCTTCGCTAATGTCTGTGGCACCGATTCGGGTTGCTGACTTCCTTGTGGTACCGCTATCTCTGGACAGTACCACACCTTCCGTGGGTTTGCTTAGATATTTTGTATTAGGGATTTTCAGACACGGCACTCATGTTTTCAAAAGTAATATATCGTTCTTTTCTTCAACAGTAGCTGCAGTTTTTGACCGGTGGAGACGAGATGAGAGTACTGCTTTCAAACACTGGTGGGACCTTCGGTAGTTGCGAACTCGATCTACATCTGCATAGATACTCTCCAAATGGCACTTAAGTGTCTGGGAGAGGGTTAATCGAACAACCTTCACAATAATTCTCTCTTATTCCACTCTCGAACAGGGCGCGGAGAAAACGAACACCTATATCTTTCCACGAGAGCTCTGATTTCCCTTATTTTATTATGATGATAGTTTCTCCCGCTTTAGGTTGGCGTCAACAAAATATTTTCGCATTTGGAGGAAAAAGCTGGTGATTGAAATTTCGTGAGAAGGTCTCACCACAACGAGAAACACCTTTGTTTTAATTATGTCCACCTCAAACAAATCCTGTATCATGTCCATGACACTCTTTCCCAAATTTCTCGATAATACAAAACGTACTGCTCTTCTTTCAACTTTCTCGATGTACTTCCATTAATCCTACCTGGTAAGGACCCCACACCGCGCAGCAGTACTCCAAAAGAGGACAGACAAGCGTAGTGCAGGCAGTCTCTTTAGTAGATCTGTTGCATCTTCTAAGTGTTCTGCCAATAGATCGCAATCTTTTGGTTCGCCTTCCCACAACATTTTCTGTGTGTTCTTTTCAATTTAAATTGTTCACAGTTCTAATTCCTAGGTATTTAGTTCAATTTGTGGCCTTTAGATTCGATTGATTTACCGTGTAGCCGTAGTTAACGGATTCCTTTTAGCGCTTACGTGGATAACCTCACATTTTTCATTATTTGGGGTCGATTTCCGATTTCCACACCATATAGATATCTTATCTAAATCGTTTTGCAATTTGTTTTGATCTTCTGATAACTTTACTACATTATAAACGACAGCGTCATCTGCAGACAACCTAAGACAGCTGCTCAGATTTTCTCCTAAATTGTTTGTAAAGATAGGGAAGATCAGAGGGCCTATAAAACTACCTTGAGGAAGCTAGAAAGACTTCTGTTTCGCTTGTTGACTTTCTGTGAGTTACTACGAAATGTGTCCTCCCTGACTGGAAATCACGAATTCAGTCGCATAACTGGGACGATATTCCATAAGCAAGCAATTTTATTACAAGTCGCTTGTAAGGTACAGTGTCAAAAGCCTTCTGGAAATCTAGAAATACGGAATCAATTTGAAATCCCTTGTCGATAGAACTCAACACTTCATGTGAGTAGAGAAGTAGTTGTGTTTCACATGAACGATGTTTTCTAAATCCGTGTTGACCGTGTGTCAATAGACCGTTCTTTAGAGGTAATTCATAATGTTCGAACACAATATATGTTCTATAATCCCGCTGCATATCGAGGTTAATGATATGGACCTATAATTTAGTGGATTACTCATACTGCCTTTCTTGAATGTTGGTGTTACCTATGCAACTTCCCAGTCTTTGGATACGGATCTTTCGTCGAGCGAACGGTTGTATACGATTGTTAATATGGAGCTATTGCATCATCATGCCCTGAAAGGAAGCTAATTAGTATACAGTTTCGATCGGAAGATTTGCTTTTATTAAGTGATTTAAATTGCTTCACTACTCCGAGGATATTTACTTCTACGTTACTCATGTTGGCATCTGTTCGTGATTCGAATTCTGAAATATTTACATCGTCTTCTTTGCTGAAGAAATTTCGGAAGACTGCGTTCAATAACTCTGCTTTAGCAGCACTGTCATTGATAGTATTTCCATTGCTATGGCGCAAAGCGAGCGTTGATTGTGTCATGCTGCTAGCATACTTTACACACGTCCAGAATTCCCTTGGATATTCTGCCAGGTTTTGAGACACAGTTTAGTTGTGGAGACTATTATAAGCATCTCGCATTGACGTCCGCGCTAAATTTCGAGCTTCTGTAAAAGATCGCCAATCTTGGGGCTCTTGAATCGTTGTTTGGCGGGAATACCAAAGTCTCTGTGGCGCAGCTGCAAACTTTCTGCAGTCACGTGACTGAGGTTTCCCTTTGGTCTTCACCAATGGCTTGGCATCTGGCTGTGAACACCATCTGTTGCTACCTGGCCAAATTACGCCCGCTTTTGTAAAGAATGTCAACGTACTATCTTCAGAATGCTTGTTCTCACAAAGGAAGTCTATGTAGACAAAACTGGTGAGATAAATGTAATAAATTTTGCTTAAAGAGTCGTCCACTCCATCTACATTGGCATCCTGGTTTTTATGTAGAACAGTGTGTCATCCTTGACGCCATCCCACGTATGTTAACAATATTATATTGCTGATCAGGCAGACAAATGCAATAATCTACAGCGTATAACAAATAGGTAAGGCCAAACTTTCAGGAAACATTCGTCACAAGCAGAGGAAGAAAATATTATGTGTACGTGATCCAGAAACTCTTTATTTTCATGTTAGAGCTCAGTTTCTGCAATTCTTCGACATATTAATCATCCACTTTGAAACGGGGCCTCGTCTGTGAACAGCACATCTGCACTAAATTGAGGGTGGACGCATTGTTGAATGAACCATTCTCCAAAGTCCACCAGTGCAGGAAAATCAGCTGCTGATAGTGCCTGCACAAGTTGTACGTGGTACGGATACAGCAGGATATCATGTAGACAGTCATGCAGTCAAAATTACCTGTTGCAGCTGATCGACTTACGCTGGCTCTACCGTTCTCATAAATTGAACGAAGAATTTCTTCCTTCATTTGAGCTGTCCTCGTCCTTGTAGGTCTACCTTAGTCGCGAGCAGCAGGCTTCAACCTCCTATGCACCCTAAGATGATGATCAGTTCCTTCCAACGTCCTCCTGTCGGGGTACTGTCGTTCTGGAAATCTCTCTCGGTACAAACGTTGAGCACCAGGACCATTATCATCTGCGAATCTGTGCAGCAAATGGGCATCTTCCAACTTTGCATTTGAGAACACTTCCATTTCACTGTACTGGAAACAAAGTCCGTGATGAACACTAACCAGGTGGTGCTACAGGGTAACAATTACTGAACTATATGAAATAAAATCGTCATAACTTCTGAACGGTTTGCGCTAGCACGTTCAAACTGCACGGTTGGCCGTGGGACATGATGAGATTAACATGCGCATGCATGGTTTCGCTTAGCGACGAAGCCCACTTTCATTTGGATGGGCTCGTCAATAAGCAAAACTAGCACATTTAGGGAACTGAGAATCCGCATTCCGTTATCGAGAAGTCTCTTCACCCTCAACGGGTGACTGTGTGGTGTGCAATGTTCAGTCACGGAATAATCGGTGCGATATTCCTTGATGGCACGATGACTACGAGTGGCACGTGAAGGTTTTGGAAGATGATTTCATCCTTATTATCCAAAGTGACCCTGATTTCGACAGTACGTGGTTCATACAAGTTGGAGCTCGACCCGATCGAAGCAGGAGAGTGTTTGATGTCCTAGAGGAGCACTTTGGGGGTGCCATTCTGGCTCTGGGGTACCCAGAGGACACTGGCATGGACCTCGATTGGACGCCGTATTCTCCGGATATGAACAAATGCGACTCCTTTTTGTGGGGATATATTATACACGAGTGTATAGCAATAGCCCCAAAACCATTTCTGAGCTAAAAACAGCTATTCATGAGGTCACTGACAGCATTGATGTTCCGACTCTTCCGAAGATCATGCAGAATTCGTCTGCGCCACATCATCGCCAATGATGACAGGCATAGCGAACATGTCATGACCTAAATCCGAATACCTATAGTGACGTATACATGTTGAATAAAGTGTGTGCACGCCGTAGTTTGTATCTGCTTTACGTTTTTTTTCATATAGTTCAATAATTGTCACCCTGTATGTGCTTGAGGAATGCAGAGGAATGTGGTTAGTTGTATGTTAGCACAAGCAATGAAGTGAGTTACATGTCAACATTACCTTCGTTCAAATGGAACGACAAACACCGGCAGCGAACCTAAGAATTACAACGTAATTTTCCATAACATTATCTGGACATAGTGATGTATCAGTTAGGTAAAATTAGTAAAAAACAGTCTCGACCGCAAAGTCATTAATGGCCGGTTCGGCCTCTAGTAATAGGCCATCTTCATAGAATGCACCATTTAGCTGATGATGATGACGTTTGGAACAGCTTGTGCTGACCCCAGTGGCAAAACAGTGGAGGTGCATTAGCTGAAGATGGCCTACTACTAGAGGCCGAAACCGGTCATGTTTTTTAATATATGATTGTATAATCGAGACTTTTTTATTAATTTTAATTAAAACTTATTATACACTCTAACCAAACTTAAGCAACAGGTTATTTAGAATATCTCATTCAGGGAAACGTTTCATGTAATGCTGGTACGCTCTGTGTGATTCCCATAACTAATTTGATTGTGAAAAGCAGTATAACGTGAGATGTAATATGGACTCATGTCCATACAACACATTTTATTCCGCTATGTGCGAGGAATGTTTCCTGAAAGTTTGGTCATACCTTTTTGTTACACCCAGTATGTTTGTAAGCGTATAATTGGTGCTACGTCAGCTAGTTACAATCGACGATTCAGAGTCCAGACACTTTATCTTTATATCATATCTTATTTTCACCGGTACACAAATTATCGCCCTAGTGCCCCCGCGGAGGAAAGAAATTTGACAATATTGGAGGCCTTGGCATCTTATTGTGTTCTAGAGCATGCTGCTTGCGGGTGAGTACGATAGTATCCAGAATCTTGAGAACCCAGTACGCGAAACAGGAGTGAATTTCGAAGTTTTGAAATACTGGTTTAGAATAATGAAGTCACGAGTTCATCATGGAAAAATCTGTTCATAAATGCATTGCAGCTTATACACTATATTGCGTTTCCTGGACTGATAGATACTGTTTCATACTGCCTCAAGAAGCTGAAAACAAAGCAAGGGTGCGGGTGCCAAGGACAGGTTTCATGATGATAATAGGCACAACCGCCTAATTGGTGAAAATCAGTGCTATCGGAGGTTTCGATATTTTACTTAGTGAACCACGGATTGGTATTACTATGCACTCAATGAAAACCTTCCGTTTTGTCCAAAAATTTACTTGTGAAACATTTCGCAGTAGTCGTATATCTGTGGCTGTATCGTGTGGGACATTTTCCCATAGACTTACTATGTTTCACAATGTTGATGATAAGTTCGATGTTGTCCAGTATTATGACTAACCTTATAAGTCGACCAATGTGCTAAAAATCGCAACACAAAAAAATAATGTAGAGTAATGAGTTTTCGAGAATATATTTAAGTGATTAACGTTGCAAAATCACGTTAATGTAAACGAGAGATAAGCCATACCAGATATCAAATCCTGGTACATTAATAGCCGGTGTAACAGCCAGTATGTTGAATGAAAGCATGCGTTCAAGCATTGTGTTCTACACGTACCAGATGTCAGTTCTTGGGATGGAGTTCATGCCTGTTGCACTTGGGGAAGGTTAATGCTGTTAGTGGATGACGCTGGAGTTGTCGTCCGTAGATGTCTCATATGTGCTCCATTGGAGACACATTTGGTGTTCGAGCACGCCAAGGCAACATGTCGACACTCTGTAGATCGTTTTGGGTTACAATAGCTGTATACTAGCGAGCGTTGTCCTGTTAGAAAACACCTCCTGGAATACTGTTCATGAATGTGCAGCACAACAAGTCGAAGCACAAGATCGACGTTGGAATGAGCAGCTAGAGTCCGTGGTATAACCACGAGAGTGCTCCAGCTGCCATTCGAAATAGCACCCCAGACTATGACTCCAATTTGTAGGTCCAGTGTGTCTCGCACACAGACGAGTTGGGTGTAGGTCCTCAACTGACTTCCTTCTAACCAACACACGACCGTCACTGGCACCGAAACAGAACCAGCTTTCCGCAGAAAACACAACAGACCTCCATCCTGCCTTCCAATGAGCTTTCGCTTGACAGCACTGACGCCAGAAATGGCAGTGGTTTGATTAAGTCAGCTGCCCGCTACGGGACATCTGGCTCGGAGCTGTCCTTGATGTAACCGATTTGAAACAGTTCGTTGTGTCATTGTGGTGCCAACTGCTGCTCAGATTGCTGCTGCAGATTATAAAGGCTCCTTTGAAAAAAAAATTGTTTACTACTACTGCTAGGCTAATTACTGTTTAGCTCTACAGGACCTTTATACTGAAATGTTTCCCACACCACCTTGTATTGTCTTTCTATTTGTGTGAGTAACTATATGTTCACTGTTGTGGGTAAATACATACAGCGTACACAGGGCGATGTGTGAAACCGACAGCGATTACACGCTTCCGCTGTTGTAGAAATCTGCTCCAGCTGCTGCAGATACCGTGTTGAGCTGAAAACGGTAACCAAAGTACGGAGAAATATTCTTCGGGGCTCTGTTCCATAGCAATCAGATTGCTTTCAGTTCTGAGAAATGTCCAGGTACAATTGTGGATTTGAATGATCCATTAAATGACTTCATTTCCGAAGAAAGCATCGAACTATTTCACTGGAACTGAACGCTCCCGTCGGAATTGTTCTCAAGCTGGTATTTATTATTAAATCACAATATAAATATACGCTGGTTGTAGAATAACACGTACCTGCTTGAAATGAACAATATTTTATTGTTCTATTAACTGATTTCCTTCCATATACACATATATTTTACAATGTGAATCAAAAACTCGCAATGGCGTCGATTTTTACATCACAAGAATGACTCTCTTCTTGTAAAATTACTCTTAACATGAACAAAAGCTCTATATCCTAAGAATAATTACGTGACCGCTGACCGCCACAGAGTAATAAACAATATCTTTCTCTCTCTCTCTCTCTCTCTCTCTCTCTCTCTCTCGCACTGTCACAGCAAGTTACGCTGCATGATACATCATAAGATGTGATCGTACGTTCTCGTGACCACTGCTACCGGCTATCTTGTACAGTCGCTACCTTCCTGCCAAGTCTTTCTGAAGTGTCGCAGAAGGAACATACAGCTTCTCGCAGGGTGGCCGAGCTGTTCTAGGCGCAACAGTCTGGAACCGCGTGACCGCTACGGTCGCAGGTTCGAATCCTGCCTCGGGCATGGATGTGTGTGATGTCCTTAAGTTGGTTAGGTTTAGGTAGTTCTAAGTTCTAGGGGACTAATGACCTCAGAAGCTAAGTCACAAAGTGCTCAGAGAAATTCGAACTATTTTTGAACAGCTTCTCGTAGCCGTATTACACGACCTCGTTCAATCTCAGTAAGGTGCTGACAAAGACGCATTTGTTATCTTAAAAGTATGCTTCATTAACATCGACTCACCACGTTCAATCTCAAAGGCAACTAACGCTCACGACCGTTACAGCGTGTATTTAAAGCAAACCTGATTTGCATCCTCATAGTGCCGTACTAGCGCCACTCTTTCGCGACTAGGTCGAAATTTCAATCGACATTGTCTTTCAGTTGTAGAAACACGCCTACCAACTCTGTTTCATGTCGCACAACTCCTCAGAGTTATGATTTTTTTTGTCAGTGTAACAGGCGCTACTGCCTATCGTTTACAGAGTACAGTATCAGTCCTAACTGGTGAGACGCAACGCTTTCGAAAGATTCGGTATTTTCCTTAGTGAACAATAGTTTGGTATTAGTATACACCTGATGAAACGTTTTCATTTTGTGCTAAAATATTCCTGTGAAACATTTCGTAGTAGCCGTATGTCTGTGGCAGTACCAGGCAGGACATATTCTCGTAGACTTACTGTGTTTCAGCTTGATGCTGCCCAGTATTATGACTAATGCTATGAGTCCAGCAGTGTGCCAACTAAATCCTAGGGGAACCATCTGTTTATGTCTGGATTAGTCGTTTACACAATTGTTAGGCATGACGAAGTGGTGGTTCGCAGAACAGGACGCGATAGCTCTCACCTCATTTGGCCTCCTTCTGTACAAAACTTCGACTCCAGCGAAATTCTATGGCCGGAAACGAAATGGATATACGAGGAACCAGCTCGGATTACTCATCAAGAACCACAAGTGCCCGGGAGAATGTGAACGAAAATGGGCGATTAATTGCCCAATTCGTATGCACTCTTCCACGAAGCCGATACTGTGTTCCTTTGAAACACCACAATATCTTGATGGTGACTAGAATTTCACTCCCCCTGTTAATTTACCTAATTTCTATGCGTGCTACAAATTAATGCTATAACGCCAAAGTTTTGTCCATACCGCAAGCCGAGCCAGCCACTGCCGTCGCACGGCCGTGTCGCAGTCTGTGGTGTCACCGCCAGACACCACACTTGCTAGGTGGTAGCTTTAAATCGGCCGCGGTCCATTAGTACATGTCGGACCCGCGTGTCGCCACTGTCAGTGATCGCAGACCGAGCGCCACCACAAGGCAGGTCTCGAGATACGGGATAGCACTCGCCCCAGTTGTACGGACGACTTTGCTAGCGACTACACTGACGAAGCCTCGCTCCTTTGCCGAGCAGATAGTTAGAAAAGCCTTCAGCTAAGTCCATGGCTACGACCTAGCAAGGCGCCATTAGCCTTACATAGCAATTGATACTTATCGTATAAAGCATGTCTCATCAAGAACGATGTATACAACAAGGATGGATTAAAGTTAAGTATTCCAAAAGCTACGTACTTTTCTTTATAGCATTCATTACGTATCCTGTTTCAGACCTCACGCCATCCTTCGTGTGTTTATAGCGTGCATTGCGGTCCCCTCAAATCACACTGTGTCGGCACTTCTGTCGACACATCACAGTCACTACATTAATCCATCTTTGTGTATCTTCCTACCTTGTTAGCTTTTCTGGTATCATATTATGTTGCTGTATTCTTGATTAGAACATTCAAAATCCTCTCATGTGAGGAGTCATTGGAAACTAAAATCCATTTCACTTTAATCATGCGCAACTGGAAATTGCCCAGGCTTAGTATTCGGCCTAAAAAACAGAGTGGGCTACTGATACACACATCGAGCACCATCACCCAGTGAGCGACACACAGTCCAGACGACGCGAGTGCGTCGTAAGTTAGCAAAGAGGCAGTGAAACTGGCGAACCAAACCAGTACCTACACAGTACGTCAGTTCCGTCGTACGCTTTAAAATAAGAAACGACGGAAAACAGTCCAGATCCGCAATCAAGTTCGTAGTGAGCTGATAGTTTTAGGCCTGCACGGAGGGTCTCATCAACTATTAGAAAAGGCTGCGGGGCTGGATTTATTGGTCATGGAGAACCAGCCCACCATACATGCTTGTGGCTCCCATGTTGTGAACGCTCATGGTTACAAATACTATGCCACCGGGGTCGGAGGTCATACCGTGGAAACTGAAACACGAGGAGCCTTCATCTTCTGACAAATGTTTACCTCATCATTTCTACGTCCTTTAGTCAATTTTGTAATCAATATTGGTTGCTATTACCAATCGGTAACATTTCGGATTCAGTTTCAGCTATTTTTGCTCTAATATTTATAGCAACAATTCTGTGAACCCTTTAAAAAAATGTTCGAATGTGTGTGAAATCGTATGGGACTTAACTGCTAAGGTCATCAGTCCCTAAGCTTACACACTACTTAACCTAAATTATCCTAAGGACAAACACATACACCCATGCCCGAGGGAGGACTCGAACCTGCTCCGGGAGCAGTGTGAACTCTTTAAATTTTCCTATTTCTTTCATGGCTGTGATTATAATCACCACACAGTCGGCATTGCTCTCTGTAGAAAATTAATCAGCGGCCAGCTTCACGATAAAGCGATGTGGCGCAGTGGTTAAGTCACTGAATTCCATTCGGAATGAACAATGTTCAAATCATCGTGCGGTCACTACCACTACCCATACCCTGGTATCCGTAAGTCTCTTGGCTCCTTAGAAGCGGACACGACAGGGTCCTATCGTTCAGTCGTTACAAATTCGAGTCTGTACTAATTTTCTAATGACCCCGTCGTCGAATGGAGGATGAAAACTAGTCTTTCATTTGCGTATTTGTGCCCGGGAAGTTCATGTCTAATTTTGTAGGGAAAGATACAATGGCCATGAAACATTAAGAGAACGTTGTCTTGCAGATCGTGGCACTTGGGCTTTGTTCGTGTTTGTGACATCAAGCGTTAATTTCGATGTTCTGTCTGTAAGAATTTTGTTAACGTTCTAGTGGGAAGCGCATCTTCGTCATTGTCAATTGCAAACAGCAGTAATTTACCGGACAGAATGCCTCGTGAGGATTCTGGGCTATTTATGGCGATGTTTTTCTGCTGGAAATTACTTGATTGATTATATCTCTAGAGTCAGCTTCTGTAATGGATGTTGTTGTACCAGGTACTTCGGAAGTCTGTCGAGTCCTAGTAATTTTTCTAGCACGTTCTTCAAACAGCCTACAACGAAACTAGTTCTCACGTGAAGTTAGCAATGAAGAGTGTTAGTGGCCTCATTTAGATTAATTTCTGTGTGTCTGTTTTTTTTTTTTTTTTTTTTTAGGTTTAGCTTACGTTTCCTCCTTTTATGTATAGTGATACATGGCCTTCCTCTGTTACCTCATTTATTATTTGAATTATTTTATCTGCAATTATGTACCATTATCTTGAGTAAAGTTTAGCTGATAATCGGCACGGTCCGGAAGACTGTTCTTGCGATTCTTGTTAACTTTGAGCCGTAATTCGTCTTTCGTAAATGTTTTAAGGAGTTGTCTACTCTCTGCGTCAGATACATATGGGCCTATGTGGAGCAGAAAAGTCTCTAGTGTACCCTCTTCCGTCTGTATTTTTATTTCTAGTTATCGGAATATTCAAATATACTCGTGCTTTTATAATTTTTACGGAGCTTCTAAACTGTAAGTTACGTAGTAAGGAAGTTTTCCTCCTTTTACCCTGGTATGGAACAAGGCGAAGTTTCGTTTTTCTATTCGACACCTTGTTTGGAATCTGATCGGTATGCCGTCCATTTCATTCCTCGTCATTGTAGTTGTATCATAGTAGAGTATCTTGATTGCGATGCGATCCTGTATTATGTTCTCTGTGCTCTAAAATAACCACAAAACAGTTTTGTTTACTGTTTCATCTGTTGGAATTTTTCGGAAGAGTATTGCTAAACAAACCTCTTAACTTTATTTTGCTTCCACCACGTTGTTTCAGTCTTACAGGGGTTACATATGTTCGTTCTTTAATTCTGTGTTTCCGTTACCATCTGTTATAGCTTCTTATCATCGAGGTGGCGCATTGGTTAGCACACTGGACTTGCGTTCGGGAGGACGACAGTTGAAACTCGCGTCCGACTATCTTGATTAAGGTTTTTCGTGATTTCCTCAAATCGCTTCAGGCAAATGCCGGAATGGCTCCTTTGAAGGGCACGGCCCACTTCGTTCCCCATCCTTTCCTAATCCGATGGGACCGATGACTTCACAGTATGGTCCCCTCCCACGAATCAACCAACCATTCTTCTCATCAAGATCTGCTTTATTTTCTGTCTAAATTTCTCTCCATTTAAATGATTCCTGCTTATGAATTTTATTGCCATCGCTTAAACTGCATAGTCAGAGGAACAAACAGATCAGATTTCAGAGCTTAGTATTTATTTCTCCATGTTCTCTGTCACGTAAATCCTATCTAATTTGCTTAATAAGCTACAGATGACCTATATGTTACGTGTTTACAACTACAGGTGACTGTGGAATTTGTCCGCTTACTACTGTGTTCAGTCCACGCTATAATTCAAATTCATTTTTAGATTATTTCCGTTAAATACCCAATTAAAAACCTATCTAAGGAAAGGAGGCAGGCGAAATACCCTCATACTTCAAGAAGAATATAATAATTCCAATCCCAAAGAAAGCAGTTGTTGACAGACGTGAAAATTACCGAACTGTCAGTTTAATAAATCACGGCTGCAAAATACTAACGCGAATTCTTTACAGACGAATGGAAAAACTGGTAGAAACTGACCTCGGGGAAGATCAGTTTGGGTGCCGTAGAAATGTTGGATTACGTGAGGCAATGCTGGCCCTACGACTTATCTTAGAAGATAGATTAAGGAAAGGCAAACCTACGTTGCTAGCATTTGTAGACTTAGAGAAAGCTTTAGACAATGTTGACTGGAATACTCTCTTTCAAATTCTGAAGGTGGCAGTGGTAAAATACAGGGAGCGAAAGGGTATTTACAATTTGTACAGGAACTAGATGGCAGTTATAAGAGTCGAGGGACATGAAAGGGAAGTAGTGGTTGGTAAGGGAGTGAGACAGGGTTGTAGTCTCTCCCCAATGTTATTCAATCTGTATATTGAGCAAGCAGTGAAGGAGACAAAAGAAAAATTCGAAGTAGGTGTTAAACTACATGAAGAAGAAATAAAAACTTAGCGGTTCGCCGATGACATTGTAATTCTCTCAGAGACAGCAAAGGACTTGGAAGAGCAGTTGAACGGAATGAATAGTGTCTTGAAAGGAGGATATAAGATGAACATCAACAAAAACAAAACGAGGATAATGGAATGTAGTCAAATTAAATCCGGTGATGCTGAGGGAATTAGATTAGGAAATGAGACACTCAAAGTAGTAAAGGAGTTTTGCTATTTGGGGAGCAAAATAACTGAAGATAGTCGAAATAGAGAGGATATAAAATGTAGACTGGCAATGGAAAGGAAAGCGTTTCTGAAGAACAGAAATTTGTTAACATAGGATATAGATTTAAGTGTCAGGAAGTCGTTTCTGAAAGTATTTTTATGGAGTGTAGCCATGTATGGAAGTGAAATGGCTCTGAGCACTATGGGATTTAACGTCTGAGGTCATCAGTCCCCTAGAACGTAGAACTATTGAAACCTAACTAACCTAAGGATATCACACACATCCATGCCCGAGGCAGGTTTCGAACCTGCGGCCGTAGCGGCCGCGCGGTTCCAGACTGTAGCGCCTAGAACCGCTCGGCCATCTTGGCCGGCCTGGAAGTGAAACATGGACGATAAATAGTTTGGACAAGAAGAGAATAGAAGCTTTCGAAATGTGGTGCTACAGAAGAATGCTGAAGATTAGATGGGTCGATCACATAACTAATGAGGAAGTACTGAATACAATTAGGGAGAAGAGTAATTTGTGGCACAACTTGACCAGAAGATGATGACTGATGAGACTTTAAGGGTTCTGGTACATTTTTTCTCTTGTTGTGGGTTACTTGGAATAACATAATAGACTCCGATATGTTCTCCACACTGGTATCGATAAAACGTCCATGGACCTTGTGTGGGTCTTTAGACTCTTCAACAAGTTTTTCAAATTCTGCCTTCTCCAGTGCTGTTCTTCGCATATACAACCCAGATTCTTCTATTTTTTGATTGTACTTGCAATTTCAGGTTCTCGTATAAGGCGGTTGAATACAGAATTTGTTCTAGCTCTGCATGTATCATCATTATCTTGAACTTTCCCATAGATCTTGTGTAACGTCCTGCGTTCAAAAATTCTCTTAGATCAATGTTTATGACGTCACATCTCCTGAGATACGTGTCATACAGTGATATAATTTTGTAGGTACATCCAGAGGTATATGTGGGTACTGTCTACGAAATGTGTTGCGAATAGAGGTAGTAATAAAGAAGTAATAAATTAAAATATTATGCCAGATGCGACAGTATGAACTGCGAAAATATAGTGACCGATAACCTTTTTTCGTTTCATCATTTTATTGGGGATGTCACCGGAAATTACGTGTAAAGTTAGTTGCAAGTTATTAAAATCTCTTTCTCAAATAATGGATTAAAATATTCTGGGTATTTGGGATACGCTATTTTTTCACTGCCGCACCCACCCCTCTGAGAGGTAGGTGGTTGTAACCTCCACAGTGGTTCCTTCCAGAAAATGGTAGATATGTGTTCTAAGTTTGATCGAAATCGATCCAGTGGTTTAGGAGGAGATGTGCAGCATACGTACCTACACTTTTATAATATGTATGGGTACATTCTATCAATGTCATCATCATCTGCGAAGATAGTTGACATATATTTGTAGGCTAAATATACTTATGTACTCAAAAATTTGTGTTATACACGCATGCTTACGTGCGCTTAACTTTCGTCACAATCGTTTTTCTCAAATATGTGAAACGATAGCAATTCCGCGACATTGATTCACTGAGATGACTTTTTGACTCTGAACCCTCCTCTCGTACAGTTATAGCCCAAGAATGGAGTTCTTTGTTCGTGTCATATTGTGAAGAGTTTCGTGCGCGCCATGAACCATAGTATGTCGCGTGAAGGAGTACGTGCCTCGAAATGGTGTGGAAAAAGCATGTGGTAGGAGCGGCTGCTCTCTGGGGTTAGGAGCGAATCGATCTGCACGTCCGTCAATGTAGCCACTGGGAGCTGACAGCACTCAAGTCCGCGTGGGTGGAAAGAGCCACGCTCCGAAACCCGTGTAGAAAACCGCGCCTACTTCGCTGAGAGACGTCACCAGCACAATGGCATCGTCTGACAATACACGCCAGGAAAACCCAGTCAGCCTGCACATGGCGTGTACTCTCTTCAGCAGTTTGTCAGACTGCGTACATAGGCACAACGGGGTAAAAAAGACATCAATCGCCGAAGTGCTCTGGAACCCCACAACTCCACCATTCCCCCCCCCCCTCCTCCTCCTCCTCCTCCTCCTCCTCCTCCTCCTCCTCTAGAATAGCAAAAGCTCTACGTGGACAAATGCATGTGCTATAAATGTCACTTTTGATGGTATTTAACGTGACTCTAATGGATCTAAGACGCACAGATGATGCGTGACGACGCACAGAGTTTACTGATCGCGGTTCTTAGTAGATTGTCTTAACTAACCTGGAGATTACTTTAAATACCCTCTTATATTCCCAAAATTAATTTTGATTCGTTAACGCAGTCTTTGAGTTAGTAAATCACCTGCAGTTCGTATCAAAAATGTGGAAGTGTCCAACACAGTTACTTTGGTAGCACCTTCCATAACGTAAACGCTCTCTGGGAAGGAGCAAGGAGCTATGGCGAATCCATGTTTAATTTTGTACTGTCAGCAAGAACAGCTGGAATTTGCAGCATTTAATTAACTGAGAATGATACGGTTTGTCGTAACTATTTTTCACTTGTGTGCTGGAAAAAGTAATAGGCGAATGGAAAATGAAAACAATATGTTAATAACTACATAAAGCTGTGCAGATAGAGAGAAACAATAAATTCTTTGGCCTTTGCAGGCGATCTCTTAATAACAGATGAAACTTTAGAGAATGCAAAAGACACTAAAACTTCTGAAGGAGAGAGCTAAAGAGGCAGTTCTTCAAACATCTTTTGAAAAGACAGAATACATGACCAGTGAAAGTAACTCGCCATGAATTTAAAAAACCAAGTATGGCAACATCAACAAAACAGACGGTTTTAAACATGTGGGTGAAGTCAAAAAGAAACAATTACTATAAGAAGCGAACAATGAAAAGAGCATACATGAAAATGTCAAAACTGTATAATAAAAAATGTTTTTCTAAAGAGGATAAATTAAGGCATTATAATACATTTGTAAAATCGGAAGTCATCCAAGTATCGTGAATACTTTTTTACCTGGATGCAAAATAACATTAGAAGATTTGGAAAAGGAAGAAAAAAGAATGTTGCTAAACATGTTAAGTCCAGTCATGAACAAAGAATACGATTGGGTTTTGAGACTTCGTGGGTAAATCAACTCATCCTGCCCTACGGTTTGTCGTAACTATTTTTCACTTGCGTGCTGGAAAAAGTAATAGGCGAATGGAAAATGAAAACAATATGTTAATAACTACATAAAGCTGTGCAGATAGAGAGAAGCAATAAATTCTTTGGCCTTTGCAGGCGATCTCTTAATAACAGATGAAACTTTAGAGAATGCAAAAGACACTAAAACTTCTGAAGGAGAGAGCTAAAGAGGCAGGTCTTCAAACAAAGATAAGATGAGGAAAAGATTTGTTCCACATAACGGACGTCGAGAGAGAATATAGGAAAGTAGATTAACAGAGAAGATACACACACTCTTCCGAAACAGAAAAGAAATGTGTGGGAAAACAAGACAAAATAGGATTTATAAAAAAAATTCAGGCTGAACAGCGGACCCTACTCAACAGCGATAAATTAAGACTAGAAGTTGGAAGTTGCCTTTTATTACGATCAACATCATTATGTTTTATGCATAGGTTATCTTTCGAACAGTCTTTACTATAAGTGTGCCAATTCTCTGCATTTTCGATGGTTTCCAGACTACTTTGTAAATGAAGTCTTTCGCCAAGCGCCACATGATTCTTGTAACAATTATTTTGGTATTTCCTTGTAGTGCAGCTGCATCTTTTGGGTTAAAATAATTATCAAGTGATAGGAATGTTCTTAAATTTTCACGTAACTTCCTATTAGTAAAGTAAGGATACATATTTTTTAACGGTTGACTTTTAGGGGCTAAGAGGGTATGCCCTTAAAAATGGCTCAGTAATGTTAATTGATTGAGATCTTGTGCCTTCAGCACGATCATTGATTCACTGAGATTTACTTTTTAATGTCATACAGACTCTTCGACAACGTGGGGTTACTTGCCACGTACTTAGTAGACTTTTTACCCGTTCCACAAGGTAAGTTCTCGTCTACACCGTCAACCAGCCCTTAATATGCAATGTTCCGTACGTTATTATACTAATATTCAATATAACCCTTTTCTGTGCAGAAAACAGTTCCGTATCACTGTTGTGAACTAAGAATGCTCACCGTACTGGTTTTGCCTTTGAGGTGGGACAAATTAAACTTGTCAGTTAATGCATTAGTTCTTTTGATACCAAACTTAATTATCACTTAGAATTAATCAGTACAGGTGCCCAGTTTAACTATTGTGCTAATTAACTTTCCCTGTGTTAGATTATTAATGAAGTCAGATTGCGTCTAATAGTACTCGCATTTTCATTGGTTAACATTCTTAAAAAAGATAGCTTCGTCATCAGGGCATATTTATGTGCGGATATCAGTGTCCATTCAGTATATTTCTCGTCAAAAGGCAGCTTACCAAGTCCATCAATTCGAAAGTTTTGAGGAAGATGTGTTATAACATCGCCCAGAAACTAGCACACAAGGTTTATTTCGAGCTACTTGTTGAATATTCAGCTAAGTAGAATTTTCATTCCACGTCCGAGGAAAATGCACTGCTACCAACACCATGAAAGCATAAAACAGAAATATCTATGAGTATTCACATACTCGTGTGCTATAGAAATAAATAATATGCTCAGTGAAGCCAACAATATGACGTGAACACAAAACAATATATGCTAGGAATCCACTCTGACGTAACCCCTGTCTAATGATCTAGTAGACAGTCTCATCATGCCACACAATATAAAGAAAATAATACTCACCAAAATTTCAGACACATATGTTTAGAACGTAATCATGTAAATATTCATATGTACTCCATGTAATAATACCGAGTGACAACAGAAATGTGAGCTGAGCAGAACTTGTTTAAAACAAAAATTATACTAGAAAAATTACAAAAAAAAATGGCTCTGAGCACTATGGGACTTAACTTCCGAGGTCATCAGTCCCCTAGAACTTAGAACTACTTAAACCTAACTAACCTAAGGACATCACACACACACCCATGCCCGAGGCAGGACTCGAACCTGCGACCGTAGCGGTCGCGCGGTTCCAGACTGCAGCGCCTAGAACCGCTCGGCCACACTGGCCGGCAGAAAAATTACACTAGTCGTTTAATTGCTACTGATATCAAAAGTGCCACTGACATTTTTGTTGTCTAATTAGTAAATATCGATAGTTACTCTTCTGATTTCTGTGCACCATAAAAACCAAAACTCAACAGAGACATTTTGAATATAGAGTTTTCTGCAAGAATACAAACATTGTATAAACTGCACAACAGAACTTTCCGAATCATAACGCAGTCAATTTCTACCTCAACATCCTCTTTCACAGCAAACAGTTAACAACGCGTGACAGCTCTCGAGTAACTGCAGGTCTGCGGGGGAAATTAGGTGAAGTTACTAGACAGTTCAAACAATAAACAAAAAAATTCACAAATTCTGAAATTTCTGCTTACAATTATTTTACAGTCTAGGACTCTTACGAAGATGGAATTAAAATTGTTCTGTTTCATCTTCAGTGAACATTTCTTGATGTTAAAATCACTGAATACAAGGAACAGGTGATAAGTAAGTATTTCCATTGAACTAGTTAATGAAAACACCTCATTTATAACATTAAAGAAAGAATAATAAATTATGCACATGTCACAAGGTCTACCAAATATTCAAATGTTACGCCTTTCGTAGTCTTTTCAAGTGTGTATTCAATGCATCTATTACAAAGCTTCATGGAAATAATTAATTTTAAAAATATAAATAAACAACTACTTAATGTCAGAACGTTAATTTTATTATTAATATGATGATACAAAGCTCATTAGTTCGTCAAAATGTAAGTCAAAGGATTCTGCTAAACATAAGTGAACTAGCAGGGTTCAAACGCATACTTTCTTATAAGTACTGACAACTTCAGATTTGTAGCTCATGGACCGTTAAAATATTTTATCAAAAGAACGAACTGCTCGAATTATTACGAAATTTATTGATTTTGTAGTACACGCTAATTTTATGATCTTCAACTATTACCTTGCGATGTTACACGTTTAAACTTGCTCTATCATCTCCGTCGAAGTGGACGAGCGATTTGATAAAAGTGCGTTTTCATGTTTTCGCAGTGCGAATGTTTAAAAGGACATAACGTGTACTGTAGCTTCAGTCTATCGACTCACTCTAAGGAAGGCTGATACGTATACGACAGGAACATTAGATGGAATTCATTTCATCTGGCTGCACTCCCGAAACTAATGGATGGATTTATTATGGGCTCGTACTTGTGTTCCGTAGTAAAACTTCGTATTCAACATGTGATACGAAGGAAACGAAATTGATTCTCCTGTTCTTTATACTTACAAAATATTTCTTTGGTAGTGGTCGTCAAAAAGTTGGACCCAGTTGAGTCTGGATCTATAATATCCGCTGCTCGTTTTGTGTGACTGTGCAGCAGCGAGACAACACGGCTCTAATAAACTGTTCCTATTACGTCACTAATGCGATGGAGCAATCTGAAACCTGCCACAGCGGAAGGGCACAGTTAAATCACTCATTCATAATGAAAGCAGTTTCGTTCCCTTCTTCTCAGACCTCGTACTACACTATAATACTTCAGAACCATACGCAGGTAAAGTTTCCCCAGGGATATGGAATACTAAGAAAATAGATGGTGGTGGAGACTGCATGGTTCATGGACAATAAACTATTCAATGAGATGTTGGCGAAAATGCGAGAAGAGTTCCACTGCTTTCAAGTAATTACTGTTTTAAACAGCAGAAACTAGCTGCGACTGTTTGTTAACTGTCATATATTTCGGTTAGTAAATCATGTGTTAACACGCAAATATAGATAAAAAGTTTGCTACCAAAGGTAAGGATGTCTGTGTGTGTCCACCAGTCAGCAGTTTCGCTAACACTATTTTATATTTCACTAAAGCTATTTCTTTCGAGTTGTCACACACAAGGAACTCCTCCAGCGACGTTATCACTCCCTTCCCTTCAGCCGGCCGGGGTGGCCGAGCGGTTCTAGGCGCTACAGTCTGGAACCACGCGACCGCTACGGTCGCAGGTTCGAATCCTGCCTCGGCGTGATGTGTGTGATGTCCTTAGGTTAGTTAGGTTTAGGTAGTTCTAAGTTCTAGGGGACTGACGACCTCAGAAGTAAAGTCCCATAGTGCTCAGAGCCATTTGAACCATTTGAACCTTCCCTTCAAGTTCGTTTATGCAGAACAGTGCCTACAAAAACGCTTGTGTGAAGTATCCGCGAGTATTACTCGAGTGTGTCAGATGTGTATGGGGCTGGACTAATAGGGAATACAAAATCTGCGCATAAAGTGTAAGGAGTTGGTTCCACTGTTGGAAAGATTTTAACCAAATATCTAAAAATCTGAGTTAACAGACGTTCCTAGGAAGTCGCTTATTTCGCGAAAACTTGCTTCGAAGTGTGTAAAGGGTCTATTTCCAGAAATCTAGAAATATCCCACGGCAGCCAATGTAGAAACCGGAAATGAAAAATTGATATCCTGCATAGTGAGTATCATATTGACAGCGGGTGTAAATTAAATTCCTCTGGGGTCATCTATATACTCATTTATCGAAATTCTATTACATCAAATCAGGTGAACGATGGGATAATTCCTTTCGCATTCCTTACCATATGAAAAAAATGCTTCCTCTGTAATGCGACGCCATATTCAGGTCTAAAGATACTGGCTTTGCTCTACGATGGCGTGAACTGCACCCCGGAATGTGTCACGTGAAAGCACTTGTCAGTGACTGAAACACACTTTCTAAATATTCAGTAATTTTTCATATAAACTGCAATCAGCTACCCGTCCTCTACGGGGTTGTCGTTGCACTATTGTTTTCAAACATTAAGAAAAAGCCAATAATTACT
Source organism: Schistocerca serialis cubense (assembly GCF_023864345.2). NCBI lineage: Eukaryota > Metazoa > Arthropoda > Insecta > Orthoptera > Acrididae > Schistocerca > Schistocerca serialis. The sequence continues at coordinate 1,011,294,751 of NC_064640.1, forward strand.
AATATTGATAATTTAAAGAAAATACGGCTGTATGTTTAGGAACAGTCAGGTATTTGCTGCTGTAAGAGCGAAAAGGCAGACAGGGTTGCCAGTTTAGGCGAATTACAGCGAGACAGGAAAAACGCTGACACAAGTGGCCACGTGGTTAATAGTTCTACGTCCTGTTGTTTGCTGATTGTGCTTATAATTTCGAACCCATTCGGTATTCTCAAGGTTGAAGTAAGGACATTCAACAGCTACGACACTCAGCATTCATAGATATTTGTTGTTATGCGTACTAAGATACAGGGGCGCTACCGCGTCCCAAGTACGGCTGGCTCCTGTTACTACTACCAGAGGAGTTGTAAAATAGAGTGTCGTGAGTAGAAAGTTACGTCAAGGGGTTATGTAGCAAAGCGACCAGCCACGGGTTAACTCTCAACTGGAGAGACGTTTTCAATGACTATGCCAATAAAACCAAAGGACAATATTCCTCCGGGAATGGGTTGCGTGTAAACAGCGGCCGTGAAATAACTGAACTTGCTATCAACCATCAAACATCGCTAGAAGACGGATCGGTTGAACCTAACGATACCAGAAGACGGCCTTAGCCCGCGGCATATTGGTGGCAAGTAGTGTGACGAAATATGTGCGAAGATACAGATAGAATAGAATACTGACAATGTTTATTTTACTTCAGCGTCATTTTCGGACTGTACGTATCCCGAGGTCTGAATAGGTTGTAATTTGTAAGTTTAGCTGTGAGTGGCGACGCTCATATTTGAATATGGAATATTAGTTGTGATAACATACTGATCTGAGGTCTCGTTTAGGTTGGAAGATGAAAGTCTGATGGCGAGCTGGCGAAGGTAACGAATGCGATGCCATGAGAATACTACAGGATGTTCATAAAGTCCGGCTAGCATTTCAAAAAATCATAAATTGGGAACTATTATAAAAAAAAACAGAGCATCGTGGCTTGTTGTAAAAAATGTATATCGGCTCCGAAACATTTTTTATTATGCCTGAGTTACAATGTGTGCTCCACTCGTCGTTCATAGAACATTTGCCCACGTCCGGGTTAGAATTACAGCATCAACAGCTCTGATTGCTTCACTGATTCATGCACGTCGGGTAGCAATGTCATTGATGTTGTGTACGCGCTATACTTGACTTGACCTACTAACAGAAGTCTAGCGACGTGGCATGGGGAGAGCGCGGGGGCCATGCGATGGCACCATTATGACCCATCCATCATCCTTTCTTGTATTACACCTTCCCAGACATTAGGCTTCGGCCTGTCACGAATGTGTTCACGTGTGTTTCGGGGGTTTTCCGAGCCCCAAATCCTAATTTTGTGGCGATTCACAGATACAAAAATCTGTAACGTTGCTTCATCTCAAAACCGCATGGGACGATCATTTCGCTACGATGCTTGGACCATTTGCACTTTGTACACAGAAAGGTGAAAACGTTTATGTAACACTAAACGGGCGTTGATCTTGCTTCTTGCAATTCGTGCAATACATGAACAGTTTACACCTGGGAACTACGTTGGAAAGCATGTTGCCGACTCTCGACACGTGCTCGAGACACAGGGTAACGTTCACTTCGAAAAAGGGCGTTAACACTGCCTATCTGTCTACAATTTTTGAAGTAGTTCATTATACGAGGGTTGCCCAGAAAGTAATGCACCGCATTTTTTTTTCTTCAATTATTCTTTACTGAACATAATGAGAATTACACACACAAAAAAGGTGTTTTATCTACACATCCTATTTTTCCAAGAAATCTCCATCCCGTTGTATGGCCTTCCTCCAGCGCTAAACAAAGGCCCTGTCGTTACCAATCCTTGTCCTGGTGGCAGAGTCACTGCTTCACTGTGTGAATCACCTCCTCATCGTCCTCAAAATGTCTTCCACGAATGCGTCTGTCCTCGCGAATGACAACATCAGTTCGCTGCAACATACCGTGTGTGACAGCCGTGGATGGTCTCCCCGACTACTGCAAATCGTGGAGCTCTGCCGAACCGACTTCTGATGGCCTCACCCTCCGTGTCCAGCAAAAAACTGTACTTCTGTGGACAGCAGATGCTACATAGGCTTTGCACAAGCGTTTGTGAATATTTCCCACAGTTTCTTTCTCTGCATTGAGAAATTCAATGACGGCAAGTTGCTTGTACGTACATCACCTACAGACGCCATTTGAAACTATCCTGCAGCTACGCTATCTGTGGCAAGTGATGCAAACTAGGAAAGCTCACTCAGGAGACTTCAAATAATACATACGTTACTTTTCGCATTCGTAGCATTGTTTTCCGCTGAGGAGAAAAATGCGGAGCATTACTTTCTCGGCGACCCTCGTACTTGCTTTTGTCGGTGGTGCCCTCTCCATCATTCCGCAGTACTGTTGACACAGATATGGATTTAGCACGCCAGACTTAACTCCAAGTCAAATCTCCAACAATGGCAAAGGAAAAGAAAACTTTGAGAGCTGCTAAACGTATTACAACCAACTTCAATTCTCTGATTATAATAGTTTCCAAGTTATGATTTTTTAAATGCCGGAAGGTCTTTAGGAACACTCTGCATAATGCTTATTATAGCGCGTATTTGACTCTACTGGATTCCGATGCGTGGTTTACGTGCGCCACATTTGACGTCCTGAATGACGCCAGACAAGTGGTATTGGCGGATCCAATATTTCCATCCGGACGAGGTGCGTGCACAGCCGTTCATGGCTTTCATCATGAGACTGTAATCACCCAGGTTTGGAGCTGTTAATGTCGTTGTGGTCTTCATCCCGAAGGCAGCTCTGCACAATACTCTGTCCTCTGTATCCCCCCTAATTATTATTCCAAACCACATAACTCGAATCTGGTTACGAAAATCAAGAGTTGGTCTCCTTCTACAAATTTTACATCCCATAAAGATTATCTATTCCTTGATATCTGAGGTTGTGTCTTATCAATCATTACGCTCGTTGATCTATACTGGCTATAGGTCAAAAGGCGCAGGTCTAAAGTGATAATGTCGTTGGTGCTCTGTTGAAGCATCCCTTCCGGCTTCAACCTCAAGCGATTTAGGGGTGCTCAGAATAAATTCGATCCGGAAAACCTAACAGATTTGAAAGTCAGACCTCCAGAATGAGAATGCGTTCCCTTAACCTATTTCTTTGTTAACTGAATGATGTACGCTCGTCGGACAAACCATTAGTAAGCCCTTTAAAAGAGCACACTGGTCATTTGTAGATGGCGCAGAGTAGTAGCATGCGGTCATCTGATCTTCAACTGCTGACGTAAGTCATAGCAATCAGGTGATACGTATGTGCCAGTCAGTTTATGGAGTCAGTAACATGAATCGCCGTGGAGACAGAACGGTAAGGCGGAGCTATCGTATTTAGACATTCCATTATTAGCATTGGGACTACTGACACACACACCTCTAGCCAAAGTATCGACGTGCACGGTTTGAGTGGTGTCGTCAGAGGATTACTTGGAAGATGGAAAGGTGCGCCGTGGTCTTCAGCGACGAAAGAAGATTCTGCTTGCGAGTAACTGATGTTCGTTTATGCGTACAACGTAGACCTGGTGAGCACTGTCTCGCAGAGTGCACTCGTCCAAGACACACTAGCCCCAGCCCAGGCCTTGTCGTTGGGATGCGATAAGCTACAACTCTTGTTCACCTTCAGTGTTTCCGGAGGGAACGCCAACCTGCGCTCGGTACGTGCAGCTTGTTGTTATATTCGTTTTTTTGCCGTTCTTGAAATAGGAAGGTAATGTGTTGTCTAACAGGATAATGCTCGCCCATGCACTTCCAGTGAATCTCAACGAACTCTGAAAGATGTGCAGCAACTTCCCTGGCCAGTGAGATCTCCGGACTAGACTCAATTCCATCACGTTTGTGATATGATGGGACGAGACGTGACCAACAACTCGACATATGGTACCTCAGACCTGCTTGTGCTATCGATCTGTAAATATAATGATTTCACGTACTTCATATGCACTGTTGCAACAATACATGTTGAGTGAACTGGAAATGTCTCGAAGGATGTAGTAATTTTTTAGCGGCAGTGTATTTGTTACTGTCGCAGAGTTTTACTCGCACTGAGCGACAGTCACTTTTCAATGTTCATTTTACCTTAAACTTTGATACACAGTTCTGAATAATAAACTGGCGCTGCCTGATCTGAGCTATACTGATGCTGCAGTCTTCATTGACGATCGGAGAGTGGGGCGAGCGGCAGTGTGCTCTAACGTAAGTAGTCTACCGACAGCGGCAGCGTCTGAAATCTCTTGAGGGCGTGTGTTCGCCGACTCTCATTCGCGGCTGTGTCTGGCTGCGCGGCGATTGTCTTTAGCTTGTGGTGCCATTGTGAGGTACGTGCTGAAACCTGGGACCTCATTCTTCGAACCACACGATACCTCTCCCCCACCCCCTCTCCAAACTATCGCACCACCGTACGGCAGCTCCCTGTCCGCACTCTGGTATCCACCTTCCGAGTGACCGGGAATGCCGGCCGAAAAACCTGCCACAGTGTACACGCCCGCATCTAGGGACGCAGATCTTTCGCTGTGGAGGACAGCTGGCGGATCTCCAGGGGCGTCTTGACGGCTGCCCTGGGGCGGCGGCTCCACGGATATCGACTCAGGTGGCAGGACCGATGGCGACGTCGTCGGCGGCGGCGGCGTCGGCGGGGGTGCGAAGTCGATCTCGATCGGCACAGCTCTGGACGGCGCCGACCGCATCGGGCGGTGAGGTACATGACTGCCGGGGCAGACACAAGAGTGCCGCAGCAGATTCTCATGAAAAAAGAACTTTGAAGGAAGTAAGACAAAAAGGACCCAATACTTGTGTGATGACACTGTGATTCCGAAGCTGTTTCTTGGCAAATACTGCGAAGAAAATTTCGTCCTGCGGCTGAAACTTTGTCTGACCTGGCAGAACGAACTGTTTTTATGGGGTTCGCAGAAGATGTAACAGAGTACAGTCACGACGAAACACCAGAGAAAATGCGCCTGCCTTCTGGAGCAGTGAAAGTTTTAATAGCAATGTCCGCATCGAAATATTCAGCCGTTCCTAATCCTGGGTCAGAAGGTTCACTGGACTTACTCCACAATTCAGAAACATGAGTATGAGACACTGAAACACTGATTTGTAACACACTGTCTTGTATGCGCAGGCTGAACAAATCAAACAAGTCTCAGCAAAAGATGTCTGCACTGTCTCTAGAACATATGACATTAAATGAAACACACCTTGTAACGTCACAAAAACTTTCTGGCAAACCGCACATGCCTATTTAAGGTATTTCACATCTGTTATCTGCAGACAAAACAGAAGCAGACTTCTGTAGCCACGGGCTTCCGATCAGTTCATAGGTGTCTTCCTTGATGAGGGAAAAAGACGCACTTTTGTCTAATCGAAATTTAATTATTTCACTGTTGATCGAGTCCTTTTTTAAGCCACGTTAAGATTGACATTAGGCTGTGTACCTTGTGCACTATGAACAACAGAAATAGATAAACTAAACTGCTCCCGAACAGGCCATGAAGGTCCAACGGTACTGACGGCCGCCGTGTCATCCCCAGCTCATAGGCGTCACTGGATGCGGATATGGAGGGGCTTGTGGTCAGCACACCGCTCTCCCGGCCGTATGTCAGTTTCCGAGACCGGAGCCGCTACTTCTCAGTCAAGTGGCTCCTCAGTTTGCCTCACAAGGGCTGACTGTAGCCCGCTTGCCAACAGCACTCGGCAAGCCGGACGGTCGACCATACCAGCCCGACAGCGCTTAACTTCGGTGATCTGACGGCAACCGTGGTTACCACTGCGGCAAGGCCGTTGGCAACAGAAATAGATAGAGCCTCAAAATTAACTACAGTTGTATCTACAACAGTATGAGACACTGCAATTGACAAAACTGTTTTCAGACCCGGAACTGACAATTTTAGGGTAGCACTGCGTATGCCTGCCTATGACACACTTTACTTCATTGTGGTATTTAATATAACATCACTGTAACTTAGTCTGCAAGAACACTTGACCCTGCAATATCTCGTTAGCCCTTTCAGTTCAGCAATCTACTATTTTAGTGACTGATTCGTAATGTTCGTCTGTTTTGAGAACGAGCTCTTCATAAGCAATATCTTCTGGACGAGCGTCGGGGCACAATTTGAGACACAGTCTGTACACGTTTGCCCCAACCGTCGATAGAAGAAAATCAGTATGCGCCACACCTTTAATGTCCAATGCAATGAAGTGGGCTTCCGATGCGTGCTATATTCCGACCAGTCCTCTTCTGTTCTGATGAAATTGAGAAGCTTGGGAGCAGCATCCGATTGTGTCGTTGCTTGTTGTGACAGTAAGCTTTTCATCCGTTTTACCCTGAGCTGCAGTTGTTCAATCTACTGCGGCTGAAACTAACAATCTCGCTTACAGCCATTTCTCTGGAGGCTCATATAGGGTTAAACAGTCTGTAGTAGATACAATACAACAGAATTTTCGCCGCTCAGATTAGCAGGACACTAAGGTCAGCCACGAGGCAGAGCAGGGAGGAAGTCAAGACACTGGAATTAACGTGCACACATCATCGTTGTCGTTTCTGTGTATCGAAGCGAGCGTATCTTTACTTCAGGAGAAGGTCAAGCAGTAACTACAAAACGCGTTAAATATTAGTGAATTTTGCTAAAAAAAAACCTCTAACACTCAACTTCTACGCTTTGCATGTCCACTTGAATAACAGTATACTCTTACGAGGGCCATTCAGTAAGTAATACCCCACTTTTTTCAGACCATATTTATTGTTAAGAGTCAGAATTTGGTGACAATATACATCACCATGTCTTGTCCATGTCCTATTTTTCTACGTAGTCTCCATCACATTCTGTGGCCGTACGCCAACGTTGTGGAAGAGCATGTATTCCCTGCTGGTAAAAGCTCATGTCCTGTAGGCGTAGCCCGTGTTTTCACTGAATGCCTGACACTCTCTTCATCTCCAAACTGTGTTCCCCAGAGAGAATCTGTAACTAGTCGAAAGAGATGGAAATCCGAGTGTGCCAGGTCTGGACTGTAGGGTGGATGAGGCTCAAATGGTTCTGAGCACTATGCGACTTAACTTCTGAGGTCATGAGTCGCCTAGAACTTAGAACTAATTAAACCTAACTAACCTAAGGACTTCACACACATCCATGCCTGAGGCAGGATTCGAACCTGCGACCGTAGCGGTCGCTCAGTTCCAGACTGTAGCGCCCAGAACCGCACGGCCACTCCGACCGGCAGGGTGGATGAGGCAATGATGTCCAACCCAATTTGGCGATGTGTTCCCGGCTTTTCAGACTTGTGTGTGGCGTGTATTATCATGTTGGAGCAAGATTTCTTCAGGATTCTTGTGCGATCCAACACGTCGGAAACGGTTCTTGAGTTTATTCAGAGTCTTCACGTGTGCCTCTGAATTGATGGTCGACCCTCTTGGCATTACATCCACAAGAATGACGCCATCACAATCCAAGAAGACTGTCACGATGACTTTTCCGGCAGAGGGGGTTGACTTGAATTTCTTCTTTTGCGGTGAATGAGAATGATGCTACTCCATGTACTGCCATTTCTTCCCGGCGCAAAGTGGTGCACCCAGCTTTCGTCCCACGTAATGATCCGTGACAGAAAGGCCTCTCCATCGGTCTCAAAAAGCTCCAGAAATTCAGATGAAATGGCCTTTCTATGAATCTTGCGGTCCGCTGTGAGCATTCCGGGAACCCATCGTTAGCATCTTTTTGAATATCAGAGAATTTCGATCATTGAAGACGTACTTTCAATGCTGACCGGCAACAGAAGAGCCAACTGTCGAGTTGTCGAGTCGTGATGCGCCGGTCGGCACGAATAATGGCATCCGCACGATTCAGTATGTCTGGAGCAGTGGCTGTGACAGCACGTCCCGGACGAGGCTGATCATGGAGCTCTGTCTCTGCATTTCCTGAGGCTGTAACTTTCCTTACCCACTGCCCAACTGTACTTCTATCAACTGCAGCATCACCATACACTGCACACAGACGTTTATGCCTGTTCACCACGGTTTCTTTTTCTGACACAAGAATTCAATAACAGCACACTGCTTGTAACGGGTGTCGTATGTAGACGCCATTTTGACGCTGCACTACGGCTCTGCCACCTGCTAGAACGGTTCGAAACTTCACCGGCGCACAGAACAAACATCAAACGTGAAGCACCACCAAGGATGTTTGGTTATGTACAGGATGTACATAAACTCTAGAAACACATTCAATTATTTATTGCACAAGAACCAAACATTCTACAGATATCATACATATGTCATTTTGAAGAGAAACCCTGGAAGTTTTTTTTTTTTTTTTTCGTGTGTACCGCCACAGCGTAGTTTGGTAATTTTCCGATAGTCAGCGCTAGTCGCAAACATGGCGAGCTCAGATGCGGAGCGAGCTTTCTGTTTGGACAAAAAAACCAGATCTCTCTCCCTGTGACTTTTTTCTGTGGGGACACATTAAACATCTGATGTATGTACCGCCTCTACCACGTGATGTAGCAGAGCTCCGGGAGAGAATACGGGAAGCGAGTGCCACAGTCGACGATGCCATGCTGGGACGAGTATGTCAAGAATTCAAAATTCAAATGGCTCTGAGCACTATGGGACTTAACATCTTAGGTCATCAGTCCCCTAGAACTTAGAACTACTTAAACCTAACTAACCTAAGGACATCACACAACACCCAGCCATCACGAGGCAGAGAAAATCCCTGACCCCGCCGGGAATCGAACCCGGGAACCCGGGCGTGGGAAGCGAGAACGCTACCGCACGACCACGAGATGCGGGCGTCAAGAATTCGATTACCGTATTGACGTCTGCCGGGTTACTCATGGTTTACATATCGAACGTTTGTAAAAAGAACTTTCAGAGGTCCTCTTCAAAATGCAATATGTATGACATATGTACAATGTTTAGGTCTTGTGCAATAAATAATTAAAAGTGTTCACGGACTTTATGTACAACCTGTATACCAGGGCTTCACAACATACGTGCTCGCGGAGCAAGCTGTGAGCAGCAAGGCGCGAGCACGGAGCCCACTACCAGACCAGAGCGGAGAGTGGGGAGAGTCATGTGAGGCACACAACGGCTGCCGCCAGTCAATGTAAATCCGCGGCCACCTGCAGGGATATCACTCACGAATTATTACTGCGACAATGGAAACAAATAAAGGAGAATGTACACGTGCCACATGATTTTATTAGCTTAGTGTATGCCTCTACATTCGTATTAATTTGTGAACTGTTACACAATAAAAGGTGTCACTGAAGTGTGGGATTCTCGGCTATCTTGTACTTTTTGCCCTTTACAATTGCCTTTATGTTCGGAGTAATTGTTCTTGTGCATTGTAGGCGCAGCGTGCAGTTTAAATTTCGATCAGAAATTGCGTTTCTCAGGCGCGTCTTGTTACATTTCATTGCAGAGAACAGTTGTTCACAAACATATGTGGAACCGAACATTGATATTATTGTAGCCGCCAGTTTGTGCAAACGAGGAAATCTATCCTGAGGAAAGTGTCTGTAGAATTCCAAAATGTTTTTCTTGTTCTGAAATTTGTCTCCGTATTCTCTGTCACACTGCAGGTCAATAATTTCTAGTTGCAGCTCAGGACGAATCTCTTCAATATTCGCTGAATATGGAGAGGAGAACAGATCAAAATCACTGTCTAGTGCTGTCAGATCTTGAAAGCGTTGATCAAATTCTTCCCTAAGGGCAACTAAACTATGTGAATAACGTTCACAGTTTTTGTGAACATCTTGGATGGATGGTAATTTAGGAAAATGAGCTAGATTTCCTGTTTCCAACTGACTCACCCAAAGCGTCAATCTCATTTTAAAAGCTCGTATTCGATCTATGAAATGAGTAATTAGCAGATCTTTACCTTGTAGTGAAATGTTCAAAGCATTCAGATGGCTAGTTAAATCTGCTAAGAACGCGAGATCACATTTCCATGAAGGCTCTTTCAATTCAGGAACACACATGTTATTTATTTCCATGAACATATTTATCTCATCTCTTAGGCAAAAAAATCGATTTAATAATTCGCCACGACTAAGCCAGCGGACCTCGCTGTAATAAGGCAGGCTACCATACTGGTTTTCTACATCCTCAAGAAAGCTTTTAAATTGCCTGTGTTGTAGCCCATGCTTCCTTATATAATTGGTAGTACGAACAACAACACTAATCACATTTTTTAGAGTGATACTCTTTGCACATAAGTTTTCCTGGTGGATCACACAGTGAACGCCCCTTATTTCATTCGGCACGGTCAGTTTTTGCATTTTCTCCTTCAACAGCGCAACGAAACCTGATTTTTCCCCTGTCATCGCTGGTGCACCGTCTGTAGACACTGAAACTAAAGAATTACACGACAGTCCTATATTTTCAACACTTTCTTCAACACTACTTAAAATATGCAGTGTTCTTCATGACTACTACATCGAGGAGCTCCTCCCTCACCTGAAGATCTCTATTAACACCTCTAATAAATATGGCAAGCTGTCTGTTCCAGTGATATCAACACTTTCGTCCAGAGCTAGAGAATATGCCATAAAATCTTTACTGATATTTGCAAGCTGGCTCTGGACGTCGTCTGCCATGTCCTGTATGCGACGCATAATGGTCATGTTAGATAATGGCACAATCAGAAACTGTTCAACTTGAGATGGACACAAATGTTCCGCTGCAGCTACCAAACATTCTGTTATTAAACCGCCATCAGCGAAGGGGCGCAGGGATTTTGCTAAAAGCAAAGCAATTTTGTAACTCACTCTGAGAGCTGCCTCAGTTGATTTTTCTTCGTCGTCCAGATCTTCTTCGGATAGCTTCCTTTTAAGTTTAATAACTTCCTGTGCACGATCTGGTCCATCACATTTTCCACTTTCGTAGTCTTTCGCGTGGTACGACATATAATGTCGCTGCAAATTAAATTTCCTAAAAGAATTCAGCGTTTTGTGACCTGCTAAACATTTTGCAACACCATCTTTTTCTGTAAACAAATACAATTCCTCCCAATGGGGGTTGAACTGCGAAAGCATGGTTGGGGTTACACAACGGCGACTTGACATGATTCTTAACCAGCGAAGTGACTGTTAGAGCTGATCGTAGTACTTTAAACGTTACACAGTCGGCGCGAATTCAATAGGCAAGCTGCGGCCCTATTCAAACGTGCGCGCGCATTTCCCCTCCCTCCCCACCTTCCCTACTCAGCGACCTAGCACCCGCTCCCGAGCACGTGTCTGAGCAGACGCGAGTACTCGCGCTCAAAACCGGCCAGTTGTTAAGCCCTGCTGTATACTAATGGCTTTTTTTTAAAAAAAAAAAAGTCGGGCGTTACTTATTGAACGACCCTCGAATATTTTGAAACCTCCCCTTAGAAAAATGTATGAATTACTGTGCTGGCAAACCCCTTACGTTATTTGATTTTCAAACAGCTGAGCAAAACTGAACGTACGCAGACATTTCTCTCTTTACTTATTCTGATCATCACTATCTGACACACAATATTTTTAGCGCAACGCAGTCTGACTTTCAATAATCCCTACAAAAGAATGGCCGTGGCTAACAATAACCTATACCTTTCATGAATCACTTACCTCACAAAAATCTCCGTTACTCGATCTACTGCAATACAGCGAGCGCCAATACTGCCAGCTAAATAAAAGATTCCAACTACGGAAGGCAATAACTACTGATAGGCATAGTCAGCAAATGAAAGATTTTGATACAGAAGAAACGATGTACTTACCTTAATAGCGTTCAAAAGCCATTATATCCAGTCTTACAAATTTCGTTTTTCTGACGGACACATGTCCAGATCGTCCGCTCTGAAAATTCTGCCACCTCTCCCCCCACATCCACCACTGCTGGCGGCTCACCTCCAACTGCGCAACGCTACGCGATGTTCACATCCAACTGACCAACACTACAATAGCGAATATTCCAACAATGCCAACCAGCCACAGACTGCGCACAGCACAGCCAGTGATTTTCATACAGAGCGCTACGTGACGTTACCAACATAAAAACCTAAACAGTCTACTTACAATTTGACACTGTTCAAATGGTTCAAATGGCTCTGAGCACTATGGGACTCAACTGCTGAGGTCATAAGTCCCCTAGAACTTAGAACTAGTTAAACCTAACTAACCTAAGGACATCACAAACAGCCATGCCCGAGGCAGGATTCGAACCTGCGACCGTAGCGGTCTTGCGGTTCCAGACTGCAGCGCCTTTAACCGCAAGGCCACTTCGGCCGGCATTTGACACTGTCGCAGAGTACAGAGAACGGTTTGTACTTGACTAGCACTTAGGGGCAGTCACATTTCAAATGTCCATTTAACGTCAAAGTTTGATACACAGTCCTGAATAATAAAGTAGCACTGGAAAGTGGGGTGAGCGGCGCTACGCACTGACGTAAGTAGTCTTGTGGTAGTGGCGGCGTATGGAACTTCTTGATAGCGTGTCTTCGCCGACGAATCTCGTTAGTGGCTGCGTCTGGCGAAACTGTCTTTAGCTTGTGGTGCCGTTGTGAAGTACCAACTGTAACCTGGGACGTCACTCTTCCGTCGACACCACACCATGTGTCCACAAGGAATGGTATACCAGTCGTAGCCATGTAATAGTACATAAGAACAACGGTTGGAAAAGGATCCTACTCAACAAAGACCAGAAAGAAGTGTCCCACCTTGTTTCAGATCCTGTTTTCACTGAATGCAGGTCCTTGTCAACCAGTTTTTGAACAAACATTAGGAAGGGAACTGCTTGCAACAGGCGTTTGTAATCACGTACCTCGCAAAAGGCCACTGCTCACAGTGGTCTTCAGCGGGCCAAACAACACCCTGGATAGAAACTGACTGGAAGCGAGAAGTGTACTCCGACAAACTGCTATTTTACTTCTTTTCAAATGACTCAAAACGTCGAGTACAGCGACGGCGCAATGGGCACAGCGAGCGAATGGTGTGTAGCTAGGGCCGGAGGTGGTTCTCTGGTGTATTTTGGGTTTATTTAGTACCGTGACTTGCTTTCACTGATTCTGGTTACCGTGAACATCCATCAGAACTTTATTTTTATCGTTCCTGGTGAGCGAGTTTTGCCCTTACTACAACATTTCTTGATGAGTGAGTGTGCTGTCGACACTCCCGCCGTCCCCGATTGCAGTAACGGTGTTCGTAGAGCTGCACGCATATGTCCCTGGTTTGACGAACACTCAGGAAGCTTATCAAATTTGGACTCGTTCTTAAATAGCCCTGCTTTAATCTGATAGAAAATGTCTGGAACTATCTGGAACAGCGGGTGAAATGTAGCAATGAAAATCTTCTTAATTTGAAAACGCTAACTGTTGTGCACGCGGCCGGCTGGTGTGGCCGTGCAGTTCTAGGCGCTTCAGTCCGGAACTGCGTGACCGCCACGGTCGCAGGTTCGAATCCTGCCTCGGGCATGGATGTGTGTGATGTCCTTAGGTTAGTTCGGTTTAAGTAGTTCTAAGTTCTAGGGGACTGATGACTACAGATGATAAGTCCCATAGAGCTCAGAGCCATTTGAACCATTTTGTGGTGTACGACTTTGTACACAACAGAGTGCTGCGGCTACTGTCGTCGTATGAAAGCTGGACAGGAGCAGAAATGATTAGTGAACAAGTTAAGACAGCAAATGTAAGATTTACTAAACTTGCATCTCTCTAAGACTCTAAAAATAACGCAGCAAGAAACAGAGCCCAGCTATCACAAAGTCAGTTAGCATGAGGCTCGCTGTATTAAGCACGGACGGTGGTGTCGTAATGATGAGGCTCCGAGTGCAAGTGATGTGAGCAGCTGCTCCTATATCGTGCTGGAAGAGAGCGCTCGTCGTCCGGAGCCACTGGAGGCGTCAATGAGAGGCCACGCACCACTCCGTCTCACAGATCCCGCCTGACCGCTATTCACGTCAGACGGAAACTTGCAAGTGGGGTGATATTTATATGTGATATTACACTAACATTTCGATCATCAATGAATTGTTTCATCTGAGCAAGGCATACCTGAAGAACCTCGTGGTTTCCATTCCTCGCTGAACTGAACCATCATCGATGCTGGAGGAGTAGTTCCACTGTATTAGCGTCACGTCTTCTGGCAGTGAGCCAGCCGCTGTGGTCGAGCGGTTCTAGGCGCTTCAGTCTGAAACCGCGCTGTTGCTACGGTCGCAGGTTCCAATCCTGCCTCGGGCACGGATGTGTGTGATGTCCTTAGGTTAATTAAGTTTAAGTAGTTCTACGTCTAGGGGACTGATGACCTCTGATGTTAAGTCCAATAGTGCTTACAGCCATTTGAACCATTTGAATCTGGCAGCGACTGAATTTTTGTCTGTGTGGTCAGTCCCTCCAAGAACAGGGGGACCATTAGCAGCTGCTTTGTGAAGAAGGGTAAACGTTACAGATGACTGTGAAAATTTGGTGGGCAACTGTCGATCGCTCAATGCAAAATGTGACCGTCCGGTTGTAAACGGCGAGGATCGAGTGAGCGCGTAAGGGTAGACGGAGGTGGCACGCGATATATGCGAGTCGGGTGCTCAGTAGTATGTCCGGAAGAGGAGTGAAAGGGGTGGAGCGTGTCGCGTCTGTGTTGGGTGTCGGGTGGCCCACGAAAGAGCGCCGAGGGACGAGGCTTTCATCTCGCGGCCGGCAGCATCGACCCGAGGCGCGGGTCGGAGCGCCGCCCATATCGACCGGCGTCAGTTGCGGCGACGTCCGCCTGCGGCGCTGCGCGTGCGGCGGCGGCGGAAGCGGAGGCGGCGGCGGAGGCGGAGGCGGAGGCGGCCGTGGGCGCGCACAGTCGAGCCGCCGGCGCCGAGGCGAACAGCCGGCGCCACCGCCTCGCCATGTTCAGCTTCGCGAGCAAGATGCTTAACACGCTGATCGGCAGCGAGGAGGAGCAGCAGCAGCAGCAACAACAACAGCAGCAGCAACAACAACAGCAGCAGCAGCAGCTGCGGCGCGGCCCGACGGCGGTGGGCCGCGTGGGGGGCTTCGGCACGGGGGTTTCCCCCGCGGGCCCCGGCAGGGCGCCGCTGGCCATGCCGCCCCCGCTGGCCGCCAGGGCCGAGGCGTTCGCGCCGCTCAGGGAGCCCGAACCGCCGCCGCCGCCCGCAGGTCAGTAAAGGCGACTCGGCTGACACGTCCACTCTACCTTTTCCCCTTACACAACGCAGGAGGGCCACACACGTTTACACACTTAAACACTGTGTATCAGACACGCACGGGCCAACATTAGAGCACTTGTGCTATTGTAGAATGAGCATGCTGATGTCTCTGGCTAGCGATATTCCCACGGCAAATTGGCCAGCATGTCTGACTGATCTGCTGGATGCCCTCATCAGCCACTTATTTTTTCACTCGTGGGATGGCAGAAAACGTGTAGATCGTAAGCTGTAAGGTAATACCGGTCGGTACAGGAGGATTTCACACTGGGATACAGTCTCGAGACTGTCAAAGCGCTAGGTGTAAACCGGCAGCCACCTCTGTATTATTTTCTCCGATAATTATTTTTATGTTGCCTAGAAGAACAGACGTACGTGGACATCTCACATTTTCATTTGTCTCACTAGCAAATACTCGCAGCACCGTTATACTACATTTTGTGGCACTGCGTAGTTTCAGCGCTAAGTGAGCCAATTCGATGCCCGACTGTCGGGCGAGGTTCTTGTTTTACGTGTTTTTCAGGTATTTTTAACTATCTACATGTAGTGTGTGATCTTGGGCCTCAGTGTTAGCCGTAGCTTTTTTGCAGGTATCGTAGTAATAAGTGTCTCCATGTGCACCTCCACTTTTCTTTCGTAAGTGTTGTTACCGG
Organism: Schistocerca serialis cubense; assembly: GCF_023864345.2. NCBI lineage: Eukaryota > Metazoa > Arthropoda > Insecta > Orthoptera > Acrididae > Schistocerca > Schistocerca serialis. Next base: position 1,011,310,611 of record NC_064640.1, read on the forward strand.
TGCCCAGTCGCATCTCTCTGCAGAAACAGGGAACTGAGATAGTCTTATACTATCATATACCTCCATTCATACATCATCGCATTTCACTATCGGAAACAGTGTTTTGTGCCTTAACGCAGACAGGTAGCGTCGTCCACTCATTCAGATATGTGAAAGGCGTCCTTTTCTCTTTTTCTTTATTCTCCATCTCACAAAAAATGTAAAAACAAAACAAAAATTCATCTCGTTTCTTAAAGGTTGTCCTTTAGTCGCCTTATTGCGAACTGTACAACATAGATGAATTTCACATGGCTCTATCCTCATAATTTCGTATGTATCAATCTGACCAGTTTTCGACATGTCATTCACTGGAACGATTATCTTACCCTGTTTCATCAAATTCGTGGCCCTGTGTTTGTGTGTGTGTGTGTGTGTGTGTGTGTGTGTGTGGTTGTGGTGGGTGGGTATGGGTGTGAGATTGTGTGTGGGTGGTTGGTTGGGTGGTTGGGTGTGTGTGGATGTGGGTGGGGGTGACTAGGGGTGGGCGACCGGGTGAGTGTGTGCGTGCGCACAAATGTGTATAAGCACATCTCCAACCTTAGACCTAATTCGCAGAGGTCACGAACGTTGCGACACCTCCTTTCGCTAGTGTAGCTCTCCGACGAAATTACAATTCTTACCCATGATTACCAATTGTTTCGCAAGAGCGTTTCTTATTGAGTCTTCCGGTATCACTGCCAATGTCGCAGAGAAAAGGCACGAAATGAGAAGAAACTGATCGATGGACTGCTCCAGAAAAGACGTCAGGCAGGTCCGGAAATTGGCAAAGTGCCTGCATAGCGGCATTCATATCGGAACGTTAGCGTTCTCTTTTCTGTGTGTGATGTTGAGGAAACTCACAGCTCATTCTCTCCATTCTATAGTTATAATGATGGCATTCGATGACTTTTCTGTCTATTGCAGGAACCTTAGCGTTCACCATGTTATATTTTCCCAACAACGAGGATCTAGTAAAATGATTTGTTTTACTCTGATTAACCTTCTGTACCTGATTTTTAGCAGCTAAGGAACGGTTCAGCTCTTCTTTGTATAATACAATACTTTCATTTTTTCGTAGGATAGCGAAAAATAGTAAATAACTGACAATTAACATTTTGTTTCTTTGAAGGAACGGTGAACGTTGCTCGCAGAAAGAATGGTAAAGTTTTTGAAACTGTTCCTTTCAATAGTATATTCAGCAAAGAGGGAAGACGGGAGAGCCTTCTGCGTACGTCATTCACAGTTCCCCGACACGGTGTCAGCAGAGCACAAAAGCAACGCGACTACAACGCCCTCGCCTACAGCTGTGACATGGGCTACCGATAGCATTCTGTTACCACTCGCTATTCGGGAGCGCTGCATAGCCATTATCGTATTCATGATTAATTTTTTCTTTCCAGTTCCAGGCGTAACGCAGCCTCCTAAGAGTAAGTTTTCTTTCTCAGAGTATTAGTGTAACTAATACTGTTAGAACTATTGCTGAAACGACGATGCTTCACTTCGAGAATGAAGACATAAAAAAAGATTGTTTTATCGTGTTTCAGATACCGAGGAAGACTTTCGGTTCTGCTTGATTTATTGCTTTTCAAATAGCGCTTCAATTGCAGGTACTGAATTTTCTTTTCTGGTCTCAGCAATATGTTATGAGGAATGCTGAGTAACGATTCCATTGCAGTCTCTACTCTCCATTTTCGCATAACCATACATCTGGCGATAAATGTGCCACAATGTTATTACGCATATTTATACTGTAGGTCACGTACGTCGTCAAGGTAACTACATTGTTTATATGTTGGTATATCTGTTAAGCTTAGGTACGAAGGATCTGGTTTAGGAAACTGTTAACGAATATTGACAGGACTTTCCGAGTAAACGGAAGTATCCACACACAGAAAAAGATCACGGGTGTCAGAAAAAATGCAAAGTGGTTCCCACATTATTGTTGAGATTTCTTGTGTTACGAGCGTCCTCTTAGACGTTTGTCATAAAAAAAAGGAATACAGGCGAAATTATAATGCACGGACATATTAAAATAAATTTTTAAACTGAAAATATTGCCTTACTAGTGTTCAGTTATCTCTATTACAAAATATTTCCTTTTGTAAAAATTTTGATAGACAGCTCCGGATACAAAAACAAAAATCATGCACCGAACGTTATTTTCAGTCTTAAAAGATTGCTCGAATTAATGTGAAAGGCGTGAATTATCTGTACTTGTAGACATAGATGCGCCGAGAAGGCTCGGGGCATACGTAAAACAAAACATGGTATACAGTATTACAAAAATGAAGAAAAAACCTGAATGTCCTTCTACAAGTGACAAAATGATTTCAGGCAATTATTCGAGCATTCTAGGGCACAGAAACCTACACAGGATAGAGCCAGAGACGAATATTCCCAATGAAGGGAACGGAGGAGGATGTGTACGTGGCCCAACTCACCTCTCTTTTTGCTCTGATGCTGTCCTTTCTCATACAGGAAACTACCAACTTCAAAAGATTAACCAACGCTACTATCACTTACACACATCGATTGTCATATGTTTCTCGGTTTTGTTCTGCGTTTTCTCTTGTTGTAGTAGTGCAATAATGGCTTTTTATTTTATTGTCCTATGAATCTGAAAGAAGTTGTTTGGAAGTGTGTGAGCTCCCACCCACTCTTGTGTGTGTGTGTGTGTGTGTGTGTGTGTGTGTGTGTGTGTGTGTGTGTGTGTGTGTTTGTATTTGTGTGTGTGTGTGTGTCAGTCAAATCAAAGGATCAAAATTTCTAAATTCCATGCATTAACATAACACTATACTGCTTGAAATTAAATAAATCCCTGAATGACCGCGTTAAAGGAAGCCTATATTCAGTATCGCAGTTACTTACCTTTAATGAGCACTGTTGTGTATGGAACGCAACCCACTTAATTATCATATTGAAGCGACAAGTACCTAAACAAGTAAGTCATTCACGTGGCTGATTGGCGTTCAGCCGGCGACCGTACACTTTGAATGAGGTATTCATGAGCTTTCATTAGCGTCATAATCACATAGCAAAAACGTCGCCTCAGTAAAATATAGCTGTGGAACTGAGACGATGCCTGCTGCGACAAAGATGCTGGAAGTCGTCATGGGCAGGACGTTCATTCTTCTGTAACTTCAGCTCATGAATAGTCCACCATTAGCAATTCGCGATTTGAAGATGACACCAAATAGTCGTTCGCTCCCGTTTCAGTTTTATACTACTGAATGCATATAGAGCTTTTTTAACTCGTAATTCGAAACAGATAACTAGCGTCGGGTATTGAATTAAGGGAATCAATTAGTCGAATAGTGGTGTCGCAATTTATGAGTAGTCGGTCTTGTAAAGAATCAATACCTGTCAATTACTAAATGACTGTCGCTTCTTACTGACGAATTCTGATAATTCGTATGTAGCACAACCAATGAATTTTATTTAATTCGAGAAAATTTTAGGTTTTAATTAATTACTTTGTCGTTACTTAAATAGTGACATAATTTTGTTCAAAAAAATCTTTTGCTACTTTTTAGAGACAAACTATTCACGATTATCTGCTTGAATCAAAAGTTTCACACGCCTCTTAATATAGAAGGCTCGTTAACCTTCCACAGAGAACCATTTACATAAACTTTTTTCTTTTCTTTAAAATAACGAATCATCTGATCAGAAGTTCCTGCGATCCTTAACATCTCCCTTGAAGTCTTGCGTATCTGTACTTGGCACTTCTGTGACCTTACTTTCATTCCTCCAGAACGTATATTCTGTATTTTATATGCACACGCCCACTTGATGAATGTTTGAAAATTTTCTGTACTTCAGTTATGTACATTTGAGCGCAGCAGTGTTATACGACGGTGAAACTGATCTTGCCGAGATTCATAGAGGCCTTTCTTGTGGGGAGCTGTACAAATGATGAACTTCATGTATGCCGAGGAACTGACGTGAGGATTAGAATTCAGCGGTTACTAATGATTCCTGACGTTATTCCTTCTGGAGGCTGTGTAAAATTTTTTCTGTGGAGCCAATTAAATTAAGATAAAAAAATTTTTCACAGAAGGAATCCTCTGTCGACTGATATCCCAAGAAACAAATCAATATAAAGATACAAATCATTATAAGGCGCTAATTCTAAACAGCAATTTAATTCCCACGGCCGCTGACGGTCTTTTCTTTACAGAATACATATGTATAGTTTGACGCTTTTCCTCGCGTGTTGATGATTCGTACATGTACCATGTACAGAGTCACGCGATTATGGACAAGAAACCTAAATCTTCATACAACGTACTTCTACACGAGGCGCAAATTTCAGTAACTCAGTTCGGTACATGTTTGTACTTTTGTAAAATGTAATTCAGAATTTTTTCGACGAATATCCTCTACATGTAGCCAAATGGCATATGTCATGTCTTTGTAATACTCATCGAGAGTTAGCCCCATAACTCAAGAAATACAGCAGCCACAAGTATACAGCGTCAAGTGAGGAACTGAAAAAAGAAGTAAAACAGTTGAAAACATCGCACTGAGAAGTCAGCGGCATCTGGCCTTCACAAAACGAGTCTTTTGAGGTGATACAACGGGTGCTTCAGATCTAATGTATTGACCTTTTTCTTGTCTCAAATGGTGCATTCGATTATTTACGATTCAGGCAATCCGATAAGGATAAATAGAATGATGAACCTTTCATTACGTGACAGATACCATACAAATGCACGAGGCGATCTCAACCTTCGAATTTTACATGGAAAGTGGAAAACATTTGTACAATTGAAAAGAACTCTCAGTACTGAACATTACAGATTAACACGTTTATTTGTGATTTGCTCCATTTCCATGACATCAACATAATATCACGCCACGCGAGTCAACCAAAACGAATAAGAAGTGTTGATGTTTGATAGTGTAGCTTGCAATTCCTTACTACTGGTGCCATTATGCCCATCCTGCCATTACGCGCGTCTAACAACGGCTGTCTTGGGTGGTACACTGTTAAAAGTTTCTGTGGTACTCTTCCGATTACCTAAATTATTCGTTCCGTAGTGGCATTTGCTAAAAAAGAGGCATTTGATATGCATAATGTACTGTGATAATGGCGCTAAAATTATCTACAAACAAATCGAGTTTATGCAGAGTGACATCAAGAACTTACACGTCACCACAAGATGTTTTTCTCGGTGACTGAAGACACGGTTGCAATATATCTCGACTGATTAGTTTCTGCACGAAGAATAGGACGAGATTCTGGGACAAGGACAAGCAGAAGTACCGTCTGCATACTTCTACATGAGAGTGATTTTGGTTCTTATCACATCCAAGTTCATCAGATACTGAGCGAAGACAGTTTCCTGAGGAGAATCATCTTCCGCGTCTGATTTCTAAAACAAAATCTGGAATACACAACTGGGCTGATGAAGCCACTTTCTGATCTGATCTGAATGTCCATAAAGCTCTCTATAGGTCAGAAGAAAACCCTCACTGATTACATCAGCTGGTAGCCGACACGTCTAGAACACAAATGCCTGCTGTGGATTCATAGTTACCGGAACTTTGTTGAACTATTAGTCAGCTACGAAAAGAGAAGAAGAACAGTCCTTGATACTCAGACAGGTGGTCAAGGTGCAGCGTTAAACCTTCAACTCTTGCTGTCTCGTGGAGCTAGGCATGGGATTCTGACAAATCCTACGAATCGTGACCTTTAGCTTCGCAGCGTTCTTGGTATTATTCTAAAGACAAGGACTATGAGCCGGCAACAGCTCTCATCTTTTTCCGTTTACAACCATCAATAATAACACTGCAAAAGTTCTCATCATTCATCAACATGTGAAAGATATAAACATGAAGAGTACAGAAAAAGGAAGAAGAAGTGATCCTCCTTAGTATTTCAGTACGTCTCACTATCATACTGGAAGTATAGTCACCACACTCGTATTTGAACAAATGACATTTCAGAGCGTATTGTTGTCAACTCAGTTTGGAAACGATGATTTTCATGAAAGTTATGTAAAATGTATACATCCAACGTGTAGATGATGAAACATATACACCCAGGAAGCAATGTCAGACTGATACTATTATACATTTTGAAGAACTGTGTTCCGTCACTTGAAGATAAGAGTAATCCTACAATAATAGTTAGTGGAAGTCATCTGAAAAGCGTCTAATCGCCAGAAGAATCCACTAAACGTTCATTGCTGAAAATATTATTTCGTTGATTTATAAGCCATATATTATACTTCAAACACGGCCTTGAATATTTCCTAAAAGCATGTGGCCTTTTGGTGGAACCAACGTCTTGAAAAGTCATGTAAATACGTTTAGAAACTTGGATGAAATTACTTTAAAATTTCTTTCCTTCTACGGAAAGGGCTGTGTACATTTGTGTTGGTTACGTTCCTGTGACAGAGTAGTGTCGCTTCTCGTTTAAAATGTTCGAGCTGGCACGTAATGTGACAAAATAGCTACCTGTGGCAGTAAAGACACCACTGATTATCGACCGCTATTAGATAACTGTGACATAAGGCGGCGCTCCGCTGCGGGGCGTTGCACCTCTGGCGTCGGATATTCGTACAAACATAAATAACAGCTGCAGCAGCACCGCAGTCATTCTACATACCACTATGTAGAAATCTTGCAATCTGGAGTACAGTCTATAGGAGTCAGAAAGACATCGAGATCATGATCGCTCAGCAGCTCAAGGATGGTTGGTTCAAATGGCTCTGAGCACTATGGGACTCAACTGCTGAGGTCATTAGTCCCCTAGAACTTAGAACTACTTAAACCTAACTAACCTAAGGACATCACACACATCCATGCCCGAGGCAGGATTCGAACCTGCGACCGTAGCAGTCGTGCGGTTCCGGACTGAGCGCCTGAACCGCGAGACCACCGCGGCCGGCAGCTCAAGGATGGTGCAGTACGTTGTGACCTCGCTGATCCAGCCGCGGATACTTACACCAGCAATCCTGAAAGTTGTATTTTTAAAACTATATTGGTTCACAATGACTCAGGAAGGTGGCCGTACTTTGCTATCGCGCTTTAGGCTACTAGATTCATAAATGCTCGAGCTTCTTAGGCAACCCGAAAGTGCGTAACGTTAGTATTTCCCGACAAGGGAACGTTTTTGCACGGACCAAAAGTTCAAAATATAAATGAGACTTCAATTACGGATTTTAATGTGCTTGATCCGGAAACAATAATTACTTATCAGTAAAAGCCGACATTGATACGCAGTGAAAATAGCTATAGGAATGTTCTTCCGCGTTACAACTAAGCTGCACCGGAACTGTTCAACGAAAAGTCTTTCAATGGATGTTTTTCTTTATAGATGATGACTATATAAGAGGATGTGTGCCTGCTTACAAAAGAAATATGGTACATTTGGGCCAAATGACAAAATATACAGAAAATCTGCTTTCTCGTACACACCTTAGTGCTAGGTAGACACCTTGGAATATCTTTTAGACATATATCTGCAGAAAACATTGATAAAAGAGCTTTTCTCCTACTTGGAAGAATCAAAGTATGAATGTGTGTTGAATAAAGCTTATCTGATAAAGGGACAAGGACGAAATGGGTGCACTTTTCTTTTCGTAAATGAAGGTATATATAAAACGAATACTTGTCAGTTTTCAGTCTGAGCCTGCGTCAACAAAAATTCTTGAGGCAATTTTAAACACTTTTTTTTCTTTGTTTCAGGTAAAATGTAGACACTGTTTTGTCTATACCGTTCAATAATTCCATTGAAAATCCCCGCCATTTCCAAGTAAATACACTGAAATAAAGTTTCTTCTGTCATTACTACCGTCCCATTTGGTGTGGGATGGCGTCGCAGCACAAAGGCAACGAAATCTCTCCTCGGCCTTTTGACCAGCTTACTCTTTCTCTGGAGGTTCTACTCAATTTCCATTAATTTCACACAGCACGATCGAGTGGTCTCTACAACACTTATTTGCAGTAACAGTCTTTGTACTCTATCACCATAAAAGTAACGTACAAACAACACAGTTTCCGCTACGGTGTTTTTCCACATTCAATGTAATCAATCCTCAGATCTACCACTAACCGGTTGTTTACAATTTTAAGCATTGTACATAGTTAACATGGGAAAACCTACATCAATGCAGAAATGTCAAAAACAGTGTCATGGGTTTTTCATAATTTGACATAAGAAATTACAATAACCGTATTAGCAACATGTTGGAAGAGATCACAGCGCAGAATGACGTTATTTTTGTAAGAGAAACACTTATTTTCTGACGAATTTACGTTGACTAGAGTTTCACAACCAAACGAAAAACATTATGACTGCACCCACAAATGAAGGAAGTTTTTCCTGCAGCGTTACCAGGAATTTGAATAAATGGAAAAGTGGGCTAATCTAGCGGTGTCATGATTCCGCTGTATTCATTAAAACTTTAAACACAACACGTTCTACGGATGGATTTTACATATCTCCTTCCCAATGATAGGTATCTAGCGCTGTGAGTCTGAGCGATTACAAGACATGGGCTAGTCTAACAGTATCACGTCAGCCGCTGTATTCATTAAAACTTTAAACACAGCCCCTTCTGTGGACGTAATTTGACACAGTGTGAGCGACAACAAAACCAGAAATTACAGAAGTTTTCAACATCAAAAGAAAATGGACTGTCGCTGTAAAGAATAAAAACGGACAAAACATAATCTGGACTGAAACAGCCTAACTTCACTGAGAAGTTTTCCTTACGTAAGTTTCACGTAGTAACACACCAGTGCGAAATGTCTGTCCTTTCACAAAAACACGGATATTATATTTGTCAATAAGTAGTAACAAAACTATTGAAAAATGAAATGGTGTTAACTGAAAGCATTACTTATAGACTACAGTTTACTGGAATATAGTTTCGCAACCTGAATACTCTTCCGGTATATTCATCTGCTTATTCGCTACTCATAAACTACGTTAATGTGCTCGTATAAAAAATACGTTAGCTCTCTGAAAGATTGTATCAGACGTGAAACACATAGCGCAAAATATTACGCCACGTGCGGCAGTTCAAAAGAAACGACAAAATTTTCGGGTTCGACGCGATATTCGTGTGACACGAAGAGCGAATCGCGAAAGCGTGGTTAGAGGAGTTATTTCAGCCAGTTGGCGTGCTACGAAAGGAAGTGGGTTACAGGAAATCGATTGTACGCGCCGAGCACGTAGAAACCACGGCCGCTAGTACGCTTTCCAAGCACTCTGCAAATGCAAGTCCTGCGACCAGGGAAGTTAAAAGCGTCGAACGCGACACACCACGCCATCCGAGAGTACTCCGTGCGTGACTGCTGAAAATCAAAATAAGCCCAAACATGCGAAACGTATTCATTTTCTTACCAGTTACTCAGGATCCGAGTGATTGTTTTCAGCTTCTTCGTGGATACTGAGATGCGTTCCTCAACATCAGTCTCAGATATTCGTTTGCAATCAATGGAATGTCTGTTGTTACACGAGGCTGTTACCGTCAGCACTTAGGGATTGAAAGTGTTAAATAGTAAATTATCTGAATGGGGCAACAGGTTAGAATACGTCATCCGATCAAATGTCGTGATTCATTAGGAAGAACCGGGTGGAGTGGCACGTTGATTAATGCACTGTACATATATTCAAACGAAGTAAAATTAAAGACTGGCCGTTCTCCATCTGACACTGAAGCGATTGCTGGCAGTGTCACTTTAGAAGAACTGCAGTAAAATTCCTGTGCTGTCCTTGCCCAATTCAGCTAGAGCTCCATCTATAGTGATCTCGAGGCGAACTGAACGTTAAGCTCTAACATTTTTTCCTGCATTTTTTTCTTGAGAAATAAAAAGAATAAGTTTCATTTCAAACGATATATCATCCATTCACGCAGGAGAGAGTGTCAGATGTTTCATAAGTTTTCTGAATAACTCTTGCTTAAGCATATTTTGCCAGTATAAGTGTCTCATTCACAGTTTCCGATTGCTAAAAACGGAGAAAAACAAAAAGAGTCGCAGCGTAGATACAGTTTCAGAAAAACAGACCCTACAATTCAGTTTACGATGGTATGCGTCCCAGTGAATCGCGATCACTCTTAACGAGTGCCTGAAATTTATATATATCACTTCAATTAAAATATTTTCTTCCCGTAAAGATGTAGGCCGTGCGGTTAAGGGCGCTGCAGTCTGGAACCGCAAGACCGCTACGTCGCAGGTTCGAATCCTGCCTCGGGCATGGATGTTTGTGATGTCCTTAGGTTAGTTAGGTTTAACTAGTTCAAAGTTCTAGGGGACTAATGACCTCAGCAGTTGAGTCCCATAGTGCTCAGAGCCATTTGAACCATTTTGAGCCAAGATGTAGGCCTTTGATGCACTTCGGCTGATTTTAAACAAATATATGTCTCATTTGCCTGCAACACAGACACAAAAAAAGCGGGGAGATTAAAGTACTGAGAGACAGAGCACATCGGGGAATGAAATCGACCGATTCTTCACTTTAAGGGAAACCAGCGAAAGCGTAAATCTGGATGGCCGGAAGGGGATTTGAACCGCCGTCTGCAGGAATACGAGTCCTGTGTTTTACGATTGCAGCACGTTACACAGGTCCAGAATTTGCGTCACCAAATACACTTAATCTTCTGCTGACAACGCTGGGCTCTAGAAGACACAACGTACAATCCCCCATGTCATTGTAGGTCTTCCATTACCCGTCAGTTTTCATTAGAATTCCTTTCCTGCACTCGGCTATTCATAAAAATGATATGTCATAAAAAACATGCTTTTTCACTCGTCCTCGCACCTGCATTTCCATTCTTTCGAGCATTACATTGGAGCCATAACGTGATGTAATGTTACTGTGTTCTTGAGCATCAAGTATGAGACACGAAGCAGTAGCGCACAAGACAGGAAGAGGTGGGAATAAGGTAAGATCTGAAAACGAAAACATATTCCCGTTTCATTGAAAAACTGACCACATGGCAACATTTACTGGAACACAGACCTCCCAGACTGTTGCATGTCATAATGTTCTTGAATCATAATACCTGTGCTCTAGCAACGTCACGCGTGTCATCTATTTTGATTTTCTGTATTACTTTAGCGGACTTTATTTTTTGCTTCTCAGCAAGTAATATATGTACATAAATTTTCGAACTTTGTTTATTTGATCTTTCTACTTCAGTATGGTAATTCTGAAGACGTCATCATTTGTTACTGCATCAATCCACGATGTTGGGAACATTCATGTGGCTAGTCACAATTAGAAAGTCGCTAGTCTTCTTAGGGTGGTCGGTCGATGTAAAATTTTACCTGAAGTCATCTGGGTTTTATAAATGAGCTCAACTTTCACCAAGTAACTCTGACATCAAGATTCATATTGATCTTCAATATTGTCTACTATCATTTAATTTGGTTTACACGCTCAATTTTCTTGATTTCGACTTGATATAATCATGCTTAGGTCTCATAAATATCATTATGTTACTTTTCGTTGCCGTTCTGAAGGGTAACTATTCCAATTCTCTAAGGCGAATTTCACTGAGCAGCTCTTATGAGCCTTCAGTTGATACGCAAAGATTCAGCGCCTGATATTATTAGTCATTGTTCTATTAACTTTCACACTTACACAGCATCTTGGAAAAACAACTTTGAAAAATTACGAGTGTAGAGAGTACATAGCGACTTAAAAATCTCGTTTCCTTTATGAGACAGTCACCTACTATTGTACTTCATTTTAGACAATACCTTAAATTTTCCATTATGCGTATTTCCATGTATTAGTTTCTCATAGACTATCTATAACCGTTTTCAGCGTTTCACTGTGTTAAAACCGCCTTGGATATATGAGACGATGACCATCAGACTGACTGTTTGTAACTCCGAAGAAATGCTAGTCGATTCCACATTGATTTCTTGCGTTCGCCAACTACTGCGAACGACTTTTGACTGTTTGAAACATGCTACATTGTCACAACATATGGTATCCCCATTCCCAGCAGCCTCTATAATTTATTTGTTAGTTTATTTGTAGTTTAGTAAACAACTGGTTTGGATTTTTTTTCTACATCGTCAGCATCGTTGCGCAATTCATGAGACACTGCAAATACCAGGCTGTACGGTATCCGATCCAAGGAGTCTTGGCTATCTCCTACAAGTTAGAATACACTGACTGAGCGTTTTAATGATATCTAAAACACCGCCGTAGTGAATGGACTTTGAATAGCTGCGTTAAAATATATCGCTCCGTGCACGTTATTCAGACTAACAGGGAAATGGCACGTCGTGTTCTACCCTCCATGCACTCCGGATTGCGTCCGTTATAGCGTGTATCGATCTCTCGTTATCAACGAGTTGCGCACATACTACAGATAACGACTACTCTCACTTGTGCGTATAGAGGCAAAGAAAAAAACAGTGCAAGATTCTGGAACTGAGTAAATCTACTACTGAGGGGACAGTATTTTTGTGATTGTACTGTTCGAAAGAGAGATTAACACAGATATTATCCATACGTTCTTTAACGCGTAACTGGACGTATTTTGTGAGTTCACTCGTTCGTATTCGAAACCGTAAAGAATTTATTTCAGTGATAGTAAACGCTTGAACGCCGTAAACCTTGTCATTTCCGGTAACATTCAGAGTCAAGGGTAAATTTGGTATAGAAGAAAAACATATTTCGTTTATACAGAGTGAACATTAATAGGAGCCACAAACCGCAGGGACGGGTTCCTGACTGGTAATGGAAGAAAAAAAGTCCTATGAGCATGTGTCCGGAGATGCATCGTAGTCGCGGTAGATAGCGCTGACCAATGAAAGTCCCTCTGACCACGTGCCGTATTTTGCTCGCTGTGTGACTTACACAGCGTACTCTAACAAGCGTCACTCCCCATCGCATCCCCCCTGATTTGGTGGTAAGATGGCCCAGTGAATAGAGCGCCAAAAACTGAATACAGATCAAGCATGAAAGCAGGAAAAAGGTATACTGAACTGTGAAAAAAGAAGCAAAACAGAAACAATGAACGGTTCAAGTTCAAGATGTGCAACATCGAGCGAACTGCAAGAATTACGGCGTCGTGGTTGTGTGTTCACTGTGTTGGATTGCAGAGCGGGACATTCTTGTTCAAATCTCTCTCGTGCCCATTTTCTTTCACAAAATTATGAACTTTCCATCCTGTCATTGACTTGTCTGTTCTCCTTCTGCAGTTCTGGTACTTGTCATACTACATATTGGTATAGAATAAAAGTCTCTCCTTCTGCATTTTTGGTACTTGTCGTACTATATATTGGTATCGAATAAAAGTCAAGTGGTAAGAATATATTACCGTCGCAAGTAAATATGAATAGAGAGAGCAGGCGAAATGCCACATAGACCCCCCTCAGAAATGAAAACAACAAATAACCGGGTGCAAAGTATGTTACAACATAGGAATCCATGAGTCAAAACTTCCAATAAGGAACGTAAGAGTCATAACATATGGTACTTGTGTAGAAGAAGTAGGAGGTACGAACATCTGGATATCCCCTCCATACACTTCGCACCGGCCGCTGTGGCCAAGCGGTTCTAAGCGCTCTGTACGGAACCGCGCGACTGCTACGGTCGTAGGTTCTAATCCTTCCTTGGTCATGAATGTGTGTGATGTCCTTAGGTTAGTTAGGTTTAAGTACTTCTAAGTTCTAGGGGACTGATGACCTCAGATGTTGAGTCCCATAGAGCCATTTGAACCATACACTTCGCTGCTGCAAGTTACACCACGACATGGCCGCAAATCAGAATACAGCGAGTAGATACGTCAATGATCGGACGGAAAGTTCATAATTTTGTGAAAAAAAGGGGCATGTGAGAGACCTGAACACACTATGCAGTCCAACCCATGAGCACACAACTTCGACGCCGTGACTCTTGCAATTCGCTCGATGTTGCACAGTTTGAGCTTGAACCGTTCACTATTTCTATTTTGCTTTTTTTCATAGTTCATATACCTTCTTCCTATTTTCATGCTTGATCTATGTTCAGTTTTTGACGGACTATTCACTGGGCCATTTACCACAAAATCAGAGAGGTATGCGATGGGGAGTTTTCCTTGTAAGTAGCAGAACGGTCCGGTATTTATGTCGAGAACAAGTCGAGACGGTGTTTGTGTACGGCCAAGCAGATGGAAATGGTCGAGAGGCAGCACGGCTATACCAAAACAAGTACTTGCACAGACACGAACCCTATCACACTACACATCAAGCCTTTTTGAAGCGTTTGTGTGATCATGGATCGTTTCAGACAGACGAACGTCCAGGGAGGAGGCGGACTGTGCGTACACCAGATCTGGAGGACTGGGTTCTGCCTCTCGACTGTTCCTATCTGCTTTGCCGTACACAAGCACCATCTCGGCTTGTTTCCCATATAAACAGCGGAACATTCTGCTGACTACAGTACGCTGCGTCAATCACACAGCCTGGAACACACGGCACGTTGTCATAGGAACTTTCATTCGTCAGCGCCGTCTACCGTGGCAGCGATGCAGCTCCGGACATATGTTCATAGGACCTTTTTTCCTCCATTTACAGTCAGGAATGCGTCCCTGCTGTTCGTCGGTTTTACTAATACTCACCCTGTATACAAAAGAGAGAAACGTCTATCACTCTTTTTTTATTTGCGTATTGATAGAAAGGAAGAAACTGAAAGAAAATTTGGAAGCTCCATCGATAGGGAAACAGCTAAATATATTAGAGTGCATAGGTGATATTGCCTTTCCAGGAATACATAAGGTGATATTCGAGAACTGAAATGAAAATTTTGCGGAGAACTCTAGGGATATGAGCCAAAGATAGCTACATATATTATGAAACAGCACACAAGTATTTGAAGAAACCGAGTTTTGAGAGTAATAATAAAAACTAAAAGTTGTTTGTTATTTAGTAATTGAAACCATTCGAAACGTCTGAGGAAGAAACAAATGAAAACATGCGTGGCATTGGACGGCCTTGATATCTGAAATATGCGTCTGTGTTACCACAATACTCAAAATGAAATGTAGGGATGATAAAGAAGAGGGGCGGTAGCATCTTGATGTACTGCAGAAGAATGGACGACAAAAATAATGGTTTAAGAAAGACGCCTGCACAAAATTTATCCACCAAAGCATTCTGATAGTACCTATCATAATGTATTCAGGATTAATTAATTTGGTAAAAGAGACCATAGAACAATAAATGGGACTGAGGACAGGGTCTGCTGAGTTTACACTTAACGGTTTATCTTTCCATCGCAGAAACTTTTCGGGGCAGCAGAAAAATAATTTTAGAAAGAAACCGCTCCGCCAAAAATCAATACCTTTATCTGATACTTAGAAGGTAGTTAGCTGCGAAGTATTACATTGTTTGACAATAATGTTATATTTTCTAAAATATGTACCTACATTATAAGATGAGTGAATCTGATTATAACAGTTGTAGTTCCATGTCGATTTTCAATCACTGAACCTTAAAAAAATAGCAATATTTCTTCCTTGTTCATTTACAAGTAACAAGTAGATAATGCTTAATCCCAAACAACGTATGTCAGAAAATAAAAGTTCGAGCCATGCGAGTGCAGAAGCGGAGCTTCCACGAACGAAGATGTAGTATCGAAATGAATGTTAAAAAATGTCACTTGCAGTGCAGAACAACATAATGTAGTTGTTTTAGTGCAATACTCATATCCGAGAGGAGCAGAACGCGGATCTATATTTCAGATTCCGTATGTACAGTTTCCGTGGTTTCCTTAAAATAATTAAGGCGGTTGGTTTCTTTAACTGCTTCCTTCTCCAACAGAACTAGTTCCAGGCTGTAGCGACCTTGACGTCGTGAGTGCTTTAAACAGTAACCATCCTAGTTTTTTTTTCTCGTTATAAGTTGCAGTGAACAACATAGGAAATGTGGAAATGCTTTGACCACACGATAAGAGTAGTTGGGATTATTGTTTAGGGTTAGAAGAGTCTCATATTCCACATCAGAATAATGATATAGTGAAGGAGGTCTTTTATTGGTTCTTGACGTTAATGTCCTCCATCTCGCTACTGTTCTCACTGCGTCATGGATCTTACCTGAGAAGCACCACTTTTGAAGACGTTCCATGCGCTCAAGGCTCACCGCGGTATGGAGCAGTTTCTCTCATCTCTTTAGAAGCACCACTCCTGATGTCGCCCTCCCTGCAGAAATTGTGCAGCAAACAGAAAAAAAAAAGGAAAAGAAACGGGAGGACATTGAAATTACGCAGATTCCTACGAGAGATGTATGGGAACCACATGATGACAGCCGAGGACAGAAAATACCTGACTTGTATTTGGGCCGGATGGGTAGTTTGAAACTGCCAATGCCTGCAAACAGTATTGGTTACTCGGGCCGCAATGTTTTAATTCTCTGTACGAATTAAATTTGTTTCTAGGGCGTACTACGTGTATTAGTAATTGTGTGTACATGGAATTATAGTCTCTTTCCGTTCATTGCTGAATGTCACGTCATTAGACCTCAAAAGACATCGGACTGTCGATATGTCGAAAGATTGAGCCCGTCAAACAAACTAAGCCTCGTCGTAAGCTGCTTACAGAGCAACTGTTTGAAAGGCGGAATGACATGCATACAGAGGCCATTTAATTTGAAATGTCGAAACATATCGTAAGGAAAGATCATCCATAAGCGAAGTTGTATGTGTCAAAGAGAGTTATAACATTGGCGCCATCAGTTTTCTACGAGGTTGCGCTGCTTTAATTGAAATCAACACTCACTGAGAGAGACCTATGCAGGTTCCTTGATTTCTTAAACGTCCAAAACTTAAAATCTCCTTACAGCATAGATGAGTCACAGTTTTGTGATCTTTGTGATGTCTGATTCCAGCTTGTCCTTATATCTCTGACTTCAAGTGCGTTCGATTTTAGTGCGGATTTTTTTCCCTCTTCGTACTGGAGTACTTGATTTTAAAGGGTTTCATTGCCTTATACAACAGCTATTCTTAATTTTATTCAGACGGCTGGCCGGGGTGGCCGAGCGGATCTAGGCGCTACAGTCTGGAACCGTGCGACCGCTACGGTCGCAGGTTCGAATCTTGCCTCGGGCATGGATCTGTGTGATGTCCTTAGGTTGGTTAGGTTTAAGTAGTTCTAAGTTCTAGGGGAGTGATGACCTCAGAAGTTAAGTCCCATAGTGCTCATAGCCATTTGAACCATTTTTTTTTTTTTATTCAGACGCTTTGCTTCCCACCATCGAGATGTACGATTTCATCGAATTCCTTAGCCACTCACAACAGGGTTTACTGATTTCAGTGCATCCACTCTTCTATCACACAGGGGTACTTGACTTCATGCCGTAATAGTGGTTGATTTCCCTCAGTTTGCTTAACTGTCATCAAAGTGGTTCTTGAATTCAGTAAGTTCCATTGTCTCCTGTGACAGGCACGGACAATTTGATTTTTTCCGCTACTTATTTACCATAGGAATATTTTATTTAAGGAAACTATTTTGCCTGACACTTGAGGGATGGTCGATTTCAAAGATTTTACATGCCTCTCTCTAGAATTGCTTTATTTGATCAAAGTTACTTGGCTGTCATCAAACGTATACAGTAGTTCAGCGACATTCCTCACCTCGCAACACACAGTTGCTGAATTTCAATGACTAACTTTTCCTCTTACAATACGATTGTTTGATTTCTGTGACTTTCGTAGTCGTTCAACGTAGGTATGATGGATTTGAGTGAATTCGACCCAGTTCATAAGCCCTTGGTTTTAAATCCTTTGCCTCTCAGCACAGAATGTTTTATTTCAGTGAGTTACCTGGACCTTCGCGCACGAGCAGCTCGGTATTAAAAAATGTTTGGCTATTGTGATAGGCGACATTGATTTCTGTAAATATACTTATTTCACGAGAAAGGGTTGTTTGATATCAGTGCGTTACATTGCCACTTAGCACGGAGAATGTAGATTTCAGTGAATTGCTTGGTGTGTCACCGTATCGATGAACTTTCTTGACTCCCACCAAAGTAGCTCTTTATTTCAGCGATGTCCCTTGTCTTCCGCCACACAAGAGATCAGTAGATCTTAAATACCTTGTTTTCTCCATGATGCTGATACCACTGAGTATGTTTGTCCATTGATTTCTGTGACCCACGTTTGCTACTCACTACAGAGGAGGCTGGGAGTTACCTGGCCTCTTACGGCATATATTCACTGAGTTTCGTAGGGAAACATTATTTCCATTAGATACACTGCTAATCTTTAAAAATGTAACGCTATGAAGGACCCATGCAACAGATATAAAATTGCC
The DNA here is from genome assembly GCF_023864345.2 of Schistocerca serialis cubense. NCBI lineage: Eukaryota > Metazoa > Arthropoda > Insecta > Orthoptera > Acrididae > Schistocerca > Schistocerca serialis. The sequence goes on from NC_064640.1 coordinate 1,011,328,898, forward strand.
GCGAAATGTACTACGCTTTGGCTATGCAAGTGATTAAGATCACAGTGCAAATACACAATAAAGGTGGGAGCAATGCCATCTACAGCAGATATAAAGAGGGTTCATTTTCATTTGGGACAACTAAACATCTCGAAAGAAAAAATATTCCAAATGAGAAGTTATTTTCGAAGGACACATCTGTGTATGTTAAAACTGGCCACGCCCTAATCCCCTCCAAACCCCAATTAGAGGTCACGTCAACTCTTTATTTTCAAATGGGAACATCCCCTCCATTTTATAGCAGATTCGGATTCTGCGCCGAAAACTACCGAGGGTTTATCTGAAACAATTTTTTTCCATTCGTAGTAGACTGCTCTGTAATAGGTGCTAGAGTTACGGTTGTAGGACGGAAGAAGACAACGAAATTAGTCACCCTGATGATAAGATTCGACGAGACTCACAGAAATCAAACATTCCTGATGGTGTCGGGACTCCCAGAAATCAACCCCAAATGGAACACAAAACTACATTACGTTAAATGCGGCTTATTTGCCAATCTTTTAAATACCTGAAAGTAAAAGATTTGCTCCTCAATCAAAGTTACATAACTATATTAAATTTTTAACAATAATTTGTACTTTTTGGATAAAAATGTTTACTTTTTTCGAAATGTGAAGTAAAATCAAACGAGTCAGTTCTTAATGTGTCAGAGCTTTTTCCCTCTTTATGCTGAAATGCATACTGTATGTTTACTATACGTTCAGTGTTCATTCATTACATACCGTCTAGTCGTAAACGTGTTTGAAGATTTCATTTGCGTTCTTTAATCGGGATTCTAGTGCTTTACCAGTGACAGTGATGTTGTTGTCATAATCAAAGACAACTTTTTCTCCATGTCTCCTACTGACGGTAAAATCACTGATATGTACCAAGAATAGAAATGGGCCATATACCCTACTCTAAGGGACACCTATGTTTATATGTTTCTTGTCTGACAATTGTTTTACTAAACTTATTTTGTCAGCAGTCATGTGAATTGTCTATTCTTTTTGAACGTTGTTTTCGAGGCAAGATAGAAACCACAAGGTTGTTATTCATCTTATACATAGTGCTCCTAGCTTCTTTAGTAGTACTTTATGATCAACGGCGTCAAAAGCCTTGGACAAGTCTAAGAATATGGCGATAACGCAGTCATAGTTGTCAAGAGCTTCTAGTATCACTTTTGTGAACTCTGTAATGGTCGATATTCTATTTTCCCATTTCTGAAACCAAATTGTGCTTTGTTAAAAATTTTGTATTCATTCATGTAAATCATTAGCCTATCTTTCGCGAGTGATTCAATTAGGTTTAAAAATGAACACAGTAGTGCAACTGGCCCGTCGGTTTCAGTATTTTCCTCATTATCTTCCTTTACAGGACTCATTTATTATACACTGAAGCGCCAAAGAAACTATTATAGGTATGCGTATTCAAATATAGAGATATGCAAACAGGCAGAATACGGCGCTGCGGTCGGCAACGCCTATATAAGACAACAAGTGTCTGGCGCATTTGTTCGATCGGTTACTGCTGCTACAATGGCAGGTTATCAAGATTTAAGCGAGTCTGAACGTGGTGTTATAGTCGGCGCACGAGCGATGGGACACAGAATCTCCGAGGTAGCGATGAAATGGGGATTTTTCCGTACAAGCTTTTCACGAGTGTACCGTGAATATCAGGAATTTGGTAAAACATTAAATCTACGTCATGGCTGCGGCCGGAAAAAGATACCGCAAGAACGGGACTAACGAAGAGAATCGTTCAACGTGATAGAAGTGCAACCTTTCCGCAAATTAGTGCAGATTTCAATGCCGCGCCATCAACGAGTGTCAGCGTGCGAACCATTCAACAAAACATCATCGATGTGGGCTTTTGGAGCCGAAGGCCCACTCGTGTACTCTTCATAACCACACGACACAAAGCTTTACGCCTCACCTGGGCACGTCAACAGCGATATTGGACTGCTGATGACTGGAAACTGCTGATGACTGGAAACATGTTGTCTGGTCGGACGAGTCTCGTTTCCTTATGCTTGCTGTGTAAGTCATTATGGGTGCTACATGTGCTTAAGGAAGATTTCATTGCAAGTTCTCCTGAGAATTTTCTATTGTCCAGCCTACAACTTTGATTTATATTGTTATTACAGTTATGCTGTTTCCAAATTCATGTTTAATATTATCCCGTCCCTTTTTGCTTTCATATCCTGCATTATGTATATAACTAAATAAATTTATTTTTAATTATTAATATTAGCTAACTATTTGATTTCTTTTCTTCTGCAGCAGACAGTTCCCTCCAGCATATTTTTTAACCTGTGATAGTAATCTAAGAACTTTGGATTACTCTAGTGCTTTTGTAAAGAACTAAGAAATTTAAGTTTCTAGGAGGGCTTTCTAATACCCGCAGTTATCTATCTGTTTTGTTTGGCTGCTGCTGAAGTTACTATTTCTGGAAAAGTCTCCTCTAAAGGGAATTTAAATAGCGTCCATTTACACCCCCGAGTTGAGTTTCCAGTTCCCTAGAAATGGTATGTACTTTGCATTCCAAGAAGATCCTTTTGCACGTCTACAATTTGTGGAAGATTGGTTGTTATTATTCTTCTGTGTTTTAAGTTAATATCTGTAAGCTTGATATCGCTATTTAGTACGTTTCAAGTTAGTAAGTAGCCAAGGCCGCCAAATACTCAAAGTATTTATATGATAATACATTTTTCTCAATGTTAAACTACCGATTTGGTGATGAAGTATGTATGAACTGGTTGAAATTAATGTTTAATTTGAAGCGAACTGAAGAAATTTAGTGGTTAAACTTCAGAGACGTAATTTTAAGTACCATAAAACGGTTTTCAGTAACTGAGTACCTTAAGCGAAGAATTTCACAGAAACAGACAAATTGAAACATCAGAGATATTTTACTTCCTGAGGTATATCTTCACCGGCTATCTTCACTGTCGTAATATACTCTAAAAATGTGATGCATCGAGTATGAAGTTTTCATAAATTTCTGCAAGCGGTGTTGGAGAACAGGGCTAACCGGACGACTTAAAACCATTGTGCTGGGAGACTGTTTGCGTGGCGCAGACTCTGCTTCTGTATTCCTGGCGGCAGGCTCAGATTTCCCACTCCTCGAGCTGCTTCAAAGTATTTACCGGACACACAAGGAGACGGCAGGGGATTTGTATGCCCTTGAAGTCGCTTCCTTTGTACAGTTGCGTAACACCCTCAACCGACCGGCGACCTTTTGTGAAAAAGAAAGCTCCATTCCCAAGCACCTTTGAAGGATCGAAAGCCGTTTATCAAAGCGTGTAATACGGTTTGAAATATTGGATCCACAGAGGATTCTACATCTGAAACATATCACTAGCATATACGCATGAAGCTTTTACATACTGAAAACAAGATTAATCTCTAAGGGATTCACACGATTGCTCTATGGTATGTAGTTGAAAATTTGTGCCATGTACAACTAAATATCATCATACTTTGAATAAAAAATGAAAATATCGTCCAACTACTTTCGGCTATGTACAAAAGTGAAACTTACTTTATTTCTTTAAAATCCTAAAATTATGTTAATGTCCACTGTGAGTGGACTAAGCCCGTATAGTCATCTGCTTAATCCTAAACATCACATTTTACTCTTCTTGGTAGTCTGTTATTCTCTTGAAAGGAATCGCCTTGAACTGTATGTTGCCCATCACTTTTAGATCTGAGGATACATTCCTTTCAAGAGAATCGAAACACGACGATTCTCTTGAAAGGAATGTATCCTCAGTCCTAAAAGTGATGGGCAACATACAGTTCAAGGCGAGAACAGATGTTGGATGATGTTACCAATACATGCATACAATTTTCGTGCTATGTTCTGTGTAGCAAGCACTGACGAACATGCTTGCAATTACACTCCCATTGTACAACAGTCTCTTTTTGACTGTCTATTGGTTTCCTTTGTTCAGTAACATAAACCGAATTATTGCTCCTGCTGTTGCACTAGGCAACGCCTCAACAAGAGGTTATTTTTAAAGAAAAAGTTATTAGTTTTCAATAACGACATTAACTTTCTACCATCTGAGATACGAAACATATACTCTTGAAATATCCACTTCGCTCCAAAAATTGTGACCTTTACGTTTTTGTGTCGGCGCAAGTAATCTGATAATGTTTGGTCCAGTGCAAAGTTACGTCGAATATGGTGCAGTGAGCTAGGAGGGGATAGTGAAAGGAAATATAAAAGAATCAGCGTGACAGACACGTCTACAAGCGGTTATTTATTTTTTTAACCTGATCTGATTAGAGCCACCAGGCCCTCTCTAGCATCGGACCAGGGTTTCACACATACCGAACCTGTTTTACATTATAGTTTCATAAGAAACAAAGATTTTAGTATTACAAATAGTATTAAAATAATTTGAGTGTCTGAAGTGGAAATGTGAGTAAATAGTACTCACTATGAACTAATAAAGTTAACACTGGCAGTAATTGTACCACTGCAGTTTGCTACCACTAATAGTGATAATAATAGTAATAATAAAGACTGTAATAATAACAATAACGACAATAATGATAGTGGTACACATAAAAAGAATTTATTGGTGCATAGGATGGAAGTTTTCTAATACAAGGAGTTTGAGGGAAAATAAATTTAAGTAGGCCGCACCAGCCTGAGAAAAGAGGAAGGTCTGTTTGGTAAATAAATGTAAATGTCGTGTGACAAGGCCTCCCGTCGGGTAGGCCGTTGGCCGGGTGCAATTCTTTCGATCTGACGCCACTTCGGCGACTTGCGCGTCGTTGAGGATGAAATGATGATGACAACACCCAGTCCCTTAGCGGAGAAAATCTCCCACCCAACTGGGAATCGAACCCGGGCCCTTACGATTGGCGTTCTGTCGCGCTGACCACTTTTTTTTTATTTCATTTTTTTCGCTTTTGTTCGTCGCATCTGCTCGGGGCGAACGTCGTAAGACATCCGTTTAAGGTGGTTGTTGATAGATTAACTCAGTTTTTTTTTTTATTAAAGAGGGCAGGTAACCCTCTGACCGAACACGCTGAGCTACCGTGCCGGCTAAAATCATCAGTGGGATCTATAACGCTACAGTTTCGTTAGTTTTGGATTATTAAACAGTTCACTTCGTGATTTTTTTTGTAAAAAAGCAATTACTTGCGATTTGCTGATCTGCGTTTCCTCACATCTGGCCTGGAGGTTGCACTATCACTTTTATCACTGATATATAATCACGTCTTTGTGTTCTCGACTTCCACACACTGTTCACCATGTTTCTCACTCTTTTTTGTGGTGGATTATTGTTCTTTTGTCACTCAATACAACTATATCGTCGTACACTGTTTTTCACAACGTAAATTTGCGACCCCATTATGTGTTTCATCTTCTTTAGTATTTTTACCTATTTGTTGCCAACCTACCGAAGTATATGTTCGAGACTAACTTCGAAAGGGGGTATTCGTGTAACAGCTAACGTATACAGTGCACGTGAGGCAACTTTGGGTTATGGAAACACGAAGCAAATAATCAACCTTATCCGTGGCCACGTGCCTCAATTGTTCAGGGAAACATCCACTTTGCAGCAACGAGCGTCACGTTTTAATGGTAAGGGAAGATACAAGAAACCAAAGATAGCCAAGAATTCCGTGCTCTGAATGGAAGAACATATTTAACGCCACTGATTTCGTGTTGTTGTTCTCAGTAGTGAAGCAGCCCATTCCGAAGACGGTTGTTGTCACACAGACAACGCTAGTTCTTGATGGCATGAAAACCTGCTGCTGCACATGCAGTAGGAAACACGCGGCCCAGAATAATCCAACTTTATCGAAAATTGAACTAATTGTGACCGAAGAACATAATGTAACAAAGCACTCACACATTACGACCACCACTGCCTTTCTGCAGTGTAATCTAACGACTGTTGCACACAGCACCTGATGACTTATTGAGGGAACCAAGTAGTGCCTATCCACTCCCATGCCTGTCACCTCTCTTCTCACTTGGGAGGAAATATGGCGATTAAAAGAGACAAAAGAACAACGCTAAGATTATAGTATATGGATTCATGACACAAATGGATGCATGTAAATTTATAATGCGAGAGAGATCTCCAGACGATACAGGAGATACATTCAAAACTTCTTGACACTGATTTGTTAATGTCTATTGTTACCACACGCAGTGAACCTAATCAGGAGGAGAGCTAGAGGCGGAGTGGCTTTTTTACTTTTTTTACTTTTTTGAACAATCCGTTCAACATTTCGCCTCTGCTCCTCAATATTAACTCACAAGTAGCTGCTGTGCCAGTAAACGTGCCTCATACAGCAACTACGTTGAATATTATGCCGCCTGGTAGCCATGACGCAGCGAGGAAAGTACAGACTGTCGCTACTTGAGGCAGTGTACGCGGATAACTATTTACCGTATGGGTAGCCTACTTTATACGAATGATTTCCAGACAGGGCGCTGCGGAACTATCGTTGTTAGTAGTGTTGGTGTCGCCCGAGACTTTCATCGATTGAAGCAGAATTTTCATCTGTGATGAGTCTCGTTTCGAAATGAGCCCCAATGACTAGCGAAGACGTGTCTGGAGGCGCCCCGAACAACGGTCGGATACCAGCCTGACTGTATCCTCCCATACGGCCCGATACCCAGGAGTGATGGTCTTGGGTGGCCTTTCTTTTCATAGTAGGACCCCGCTTGTCATCCACGGCACCCTTACAGCACAGCGATACGTCAACGATATTCTACGCCCTGTATTGTTGCTCTTTGTGGAAGGCCATCCTAGGCTTACATTTCAGCAAGATAATGTCCACACGCACACAGCGAAAGATTCTACTGCTTGTCTTTGTGCTTGCGAAATCTTACGTTGGTCAGCAAGGTCACCGGATCTCTCTCCAATTGAGAGCGGTTGGAGCATTATGGCCATTCCCTCCAACCAGCTCGGGATTTTGACGATATACTGAACCAATTGGACAGAATTATCACAAATACCTCAGGAGGGCATCCAACAACTCTCTCAGTCAGTGCCAAGACGGGTAACTGCTTGCATAAAAACGAGAAGGAGCCATAGCTGCAAACTGCCCAGCAGAATGTCCCAAAGGGAATAAAACTACCAACAGGTCGGGCATAGGGATGAAATCGTTTCGCTGTTATTAACACTTACAGCAGTTTTATCCAACTTCTTTTCCCATAGCTAACGTTTCTTAAATTTTCTCTTCCACCATTTTGTAGCTAGTTAAATTCGCATTCCCTCTGAAATTCCTAACACCTCGAAAAATTCTATGCTTCCCGTTACGTTAAGCGGGAAACATCACCGTGTCCCAGCTGCTCGCTGAACATGCCGCTACTCTACCAACATGTTCTTCTTTCCCTTCAGTTTTTCTTCGCTCTTCTCTACATGTCCCAGTGTCACTATAAACTATTAGCGATTCCTGGTCCAAAAATCCATTCGTAAATCAGCTCTTTCTGTCATTTAAGTCTTCTTTTTCTATGTTGGCCGCACATCGATACCCACATCATCTCTACCCACTTTTAAGATTCCACCTCCATAACGATCACGTCATAAATTTGTTATAGTCTTATGACAAGGCCCTCATCAAGCGCCTGATACTTTCATACTTTGCATCGCCTGTCTTCTTGTAGTGCAATCCATCAATTTTAGCAGGAGCAGCTGCTTGCACAGCCATTAGACAGCTCCACGTCCTTGTAAACATCACCAAGTGCATTATTACGTCTTTCGCATGTAAATGATCTATTTTGACTTCCTTTATTAATATAAACAATCAAGTAATTTAAAAAAAGGTTACGAAGCCTTAAGAGCGCATACATTGCTACCGACAGCCCGCCCAAAGTGGGACAGTCAAAATTATGAATAAAGAACAATAAACAAATTAATGAATGGAAACACGGTTTGGCGGTACTGCATTCACGTGGAGATCCATATGGTGGAGTGTTTGTGCAGGGGTGAATGCCCGCAATGCAGCCGCTTACGCACGCTGGCGCGATCGACAAAACTGGGCCGCAGATCAACTTGTTACACTCTCAATAACACTCGCCCATCCACCGTAGCGGGCTTGCTCGGGCTAAGCAATTATGTAAAAGAAGAACGAACTGTTTAGAAATCCTAGAGACCAATGAACTATTTCTTCTTCCTACATAAGGTTCCACTGTCTTACGGCCTTTGCATCGAATAGTCAAAGTTTAAGAAGAACAAACGGTTAATTTTGGAAATAATCTACTTCTACATTCTAATCTACATCACTACTCTGCAATCTGTCGACCGCTCCACATTGGTGTAGCACGTGGGGTAAATACGCACCTAAATATTGATTGGAAAGCGCTCTATCCTTGTATATTTAGATAAATTGCATAAATTGGAAGATTTTTGTAATTGTAGTAAATTTACAGATTACAGAAAAGTAATGACATGAAAACAATGCACCTGCTCCTTTACAGGGTAACTACGATACGTTTCGTTCCATTTTCATTTAACTTTATCTATATTGTAGGTTCATACTCCCAACAATTCCTCATAAAGTAATAGCCGCAAACGCATCGACAACCAGTCGGCATAACCTAGACGACAAGGAATCAAATCATTTTATCGCAAATTGATGGCTCACATCAATATTAATCAATGTTTTAGATATTCCAATTCAGCAATATTAATCTAGTGCTATGTTTCGAAACTTAATCTGTATAGTATTAAATATTTTAAAGCTAATAAATTTTGCAAATTAATCGACTTCGTATTATTTTCAGTTTTTCAGTGAATATTTTTGAAATTTTCGATGAGGTTGTGGAATAAATAAAATTATTTCTATCTTGAACTTTATTTATTAAAATAATGAAAAATAAGGAACTAAGCGGACACGTCAGTAAGAAAATACATTATTTATGACATTCCTCATAAGACTTCACCTGGCAATGTTTAACACAGGAAATTTTCAAGCTACCTTATCTACCGTTCACATTTTGAATATTCGTTTCACGAAGTGCAGATATTCATCATACAAGCAATGGGTCGATCGAAGCCTCGTGTCGCGACACTATGCTGACAGTTTTCACTGTCACACACGAATCATTAAACCTCATATATACCGAATTTTTATGTGTGCTGCAGCAGGAACGATTGAGTCAACGAAGTTAGTCGGAGAACGACACACCAACTCGCTTTCTAAAGACTGCTATTCTGACAACCCAGAGCCCAAACGACCTGAAAGATGGCGTCCTCAAAACTACGAAGAGAAGTTAAACTGCATTGACGTCGGAGGTAGAATTATTTAAAATTTCGTTTCATTTTCATAAAAAGAAAAAAACAGTAATTCAGTCTGAAGATACGGCGTCCAAGATAATAGGGCTAAGCGTAGCCAGTGCTCTACCCAACGTTGAAACAGAGTGTTGTTTAGAAACTGTTCAGTACTGGCGCTTTAAAGCGTCATATTCCGTCGTACAGAAGGATGAATTTTCGGGACTTATAATTACACTGTAGCAAAAGACAGTACTGAAAATTTACCAATAACGTTACCACGATGAAAAGGTGTATCTAAATAACCGTGCGTATGGAAAAAGGCAGAAAGCGTGTACACTCGTCGAAAACTTCGCTTATCTCGTCAATTTTGTTAGGGTTTTGCGGTCCTAGTACTGAGACATTATTAACATTGATTTTCCCGCTTGAGTGGAATATTGCCACCACTCTAAAATAAAACACACAAATTGACTTTCATTTTCTATTTCTTCTGAGGAATGGTCACTGAAACCGAAGTATTTTGTTCTGTGATCTACATGGAAAGCTTACTAAATTTACAATTTCTATGTTTCACAACCCTACGTCAGAAATCTGTGCGGAGGATCGTGTGTTCCAGGAATTAACGCTACTCTGATGAGTGGACTTGAACAAAATACGCTAAAAGTCTCGGAATTCTTTCTCATTTTCAGCTGAAGTTTGTGTTCGTACAGAAATTCATTGTGTCTGCATTGTTAGGTGGTGGATACGAGATAGATATTTATACTTCAGGCACAAAGACAAGCTTTGCATGGGTAAAATTCACACAGTCTCCCTGCAATACACTGCTAAGCCAAAATATTATGACTGCTGCCCACCCCGACGCTGGATACCGCCTGGTTACGTTGTGGGCACGTGCCGCGTGCCGCGGGAACAAAGGAATATAAGCGGATGGGGAATCACCCTATCTACGATATGGGCTGCAAATGAGGAAATCCATTGAGATAAGCGACTTTGTTACAATGCAGACCCTGTGAATAAGTATCTTGGAAACAACGAAGCTGGTCCAATATTCACGTGCTACTGTCGTGTGCATCTACGAGAAGTGAAACTACCACTAGGCGCTAAATGGTTGGACGTCTACGACTCTTCACAGAAAGTGGAATTTGGGGGCTCAGTAAAGTGGGACAGAGGTGATTTGTGGCGTCTCTGCCCAAAGAGCACAATGCTGGTACACGCACAAGTGTTTTGGGGCACACCGTTCATCGTACAATGTTGAACATCGAGCTCCGCATCAGACCTCCCCTATGTGTTCACATGTTGACCCAACGACATCGTCAGTTACGATCGCAGTGGGCAGAGGACCGTCACGATTCCAAAGATGATCAATTGAAACTGTCGGCACTTCGGGTGAATCACATTTTTGCTACACTAGATCGATGGTCGTCTCTACAAATGCCGTCATCGAGGTGTACGGCGCCCTAGTAACGTGCAGCGCGCAACGGCTGTATGCTGGTGGGAGCAGTATCATGGTATGGGAGAGATTCTCCTGCGCTTACGTGAGACACGCTAAGAGCTGCGACTCGGAGCCGGAATCCTGCCTCATTGGTGTGAGGAGCATTATAGTGAACTCACGTTATGTCTCAGCGACCAAATTCTCCTGACGTAAATCCTATGGAACCCATCTGGGTCGCTATCGGGCGCCATTACCACTTCCGCAAACCAGCGGCCCGTTATTTATGCGAATTACGTGACCTGTGCGTAGACATTTAATGCCACAAACCTACTAAGAAACTGTCGGAGCCGGCCGGAGTGGCCATGCGGTTCGAGGCGTTACAGTCTGGAACCGAGCGACGGCTACGGTCGCAGTTTCGAATCCTGCCTCGGGCATGGATGTGTGTGATGCCCTTAGGTTAGTTAGGTTTAATTAGTTCTAGGTTCTAGGCGACTGATGACCTCAGAAGTTGCATAGTGCTCAGAGCCATTTGAATAAACTGTCGGGTCTCTGATAAGCAGGATTAGTGATGTATTTCGTCCAAAGACGGACAAGCTCTTAAGCAGGTGTTCATAATGTTTTGACTCATCAGCGTACTTAAATGTAACCAAAGCTGGAAAAGACAAATATAGGGTGGTTATAATTAAACTTTCGCTATCTGAGATGGCCTCCATGAAAGGCGAGTCATCGTAGGACAATTAAACTTTGTGGAATCATTTGTAAGGACATGCGGAGGAGAAATAGTGAATAAATGGTTGAAACAAACACTTTTTAGCTTGCACGTGAGTGAGTAACATTTGTTTATTGCTCACCATGTTAACTTTCCCGGTTACAACATTTGCTCAGTGTGGCAATCATCTACATCCGCGACACTCTGGAACATCACAAGAGATACCTTTCCACAACTGTTCACAGCACTTTTCGGATGGTGGACCAAGGAAATTCGGCTGTCATGACACAGGCCGTGTACAGCAAGAAGATGCACATTGCGTCCATCATTCTCAGGCGTTAAATGGTTCAAATGGTCCTGAGCACTATGGGACTTAACTTCTGAGGTCATCAGTCCCCTAGAACTTAGAACTACTTAAACCTAACTAACCTAAGGACATCACACACATCCATGCCCGAGGCAGGATTCGAACCTGCGACCGTAACGGTCGCGCGGTTCCAGACTGTAGCGCCTAGAACCGCTTGGGCACCCTGGCCGGCATTCTCAGACATGGCAATAGTAACTTCTTGAACAATTTTTGGCGCAGTTCCAACAGCAATTCCCAAATCGATAATTATTTCGGACTTCTGAATTATGTTCTTCAAGCCCACTGCGGAAAGAGGACATCACTGTATTCCTCGAATGCGCTGATACTCGCGTAGAGCAGCAGCAGACTGCCGTTGTTTTAAAAATTACATTTACAAGTAAAACCCTGCGCACAGTCTGAACACCATTCCTATAAAGTTGGGTATTCATACGATAAATACACTGACAGAAAAAAATCGCAACACCAAGAAACAGTTGTGCGACATAAACGAAAGGTGGTAGATGCGTTTCTACATATAGGTGATGACGTCTATTCAAATTTCGCGCCAGTCGCATAAGAGTGACGCTAGTAGCGCCACTATGAGGATGCAAATCAGGTTTGATTTAAAAATACAATTTAACGGTCGTGAATGTTAGTTACCTTCGAGATTGGGCGTAGTGTGTTGATGGTTAGTCAAAAATGCCTCTAAGGCTACAAAGACACCATTATCAGCACCTCACCAATTTAGAATAAGGTTGTGTAATAGGGCTACAAGATTCCGTATGTTCCTTCTACGATACTGCAGAAAGACTTGGCAGGACTGTTGCCACTGAACCTGATTGCTGGCGGCAGTGGTCACCAGAGTGTACGGTCGCAAGAAGACCGGGCTCCGGTCGGCAGTGTAGCACTACCGAGAGAGAAGATCATCGTGTTCGACGTACGGCATTAGCCCATCGTACAGCATCAGCAGCAGCTGTCTGAGCAGCAGTTGATACCACAGTGACAAAACGAACTATTACAAATCGTTTACTACAATGACAGCTCCGAAACAGACACCCTGCAGCGTGCATTCCACTGACTCCAAACCGTCGCCATTTGCGACTTCAGAGGTGTCATGCGAGAAGTCATTGGAGGGCAGGGCGGAGGTCTGTTGTGTTCTTTCATGAAAGCTGGTTCTGCCTCGGTGACAGTGATGGCTGTGTGTCGGTTAGGAGGAGGCAAGTTGAGGACCTGCACCAACCTGTCTACGTGCTAGATACACTGGACCTACACATGGGGTTATGCTCTGTGGTGCAGTTTCGTTGACAGCAGGAGCACACTCGTGGTTATTTCACACACACCGACTGCAACATTTTACGTTTTCTGGTGGTTCGACCTGTTGTGCTGTCTTTCATGAACAACTTTCTAGAGGGTGTTTTTCGACCCTATAACGCTCGCTCACATACCATTGTTGTAACCCAACAAGTGTCTACATTTTTCCTTGGCCAGCTCGATCACCTGATCTGTCTCCCATTGAGCACATACGGAACATCATCAAAGGACAACTCCAGAGTCATTCACAACCAGCATTCACGTCACTGTATTGACCAACCAAGTTCAACAGCCATGGAACTCCATCCGACAGCCGGTAGCGGTGGCCAAGCGGTTCTAGGCGCTTCAGTCCGGAACCGCGCACCTGCTACAGTCGCAGGTTCGAATCCTACCTCGGGTATGGATGTGTGTGATGTCCTTAGGTTGGTTAGGTTTAGGTATTTCCAAGTTCTAGGGGACTCATGACCTCAGGTGTTAAGTCCCATAGTGGTCAGAGCCAATTCCGTCCTACAAACTGACATCCGGCACCTATACAACACAATGCACACACGTTATATGCTTGCATTCAACATCCTGGCGGTTACATCGGTTCTTTAATGTACCAGCATTTCGCATTTGCATTGGCTTATTTCGGGCTTAGATTAACTTGTATTCTTGCAACGTTGAACAGTTAAATACACTACTGTCCATTAAAATTGCTACACCAAGGAGAAATGCAGATGATAAAAGGGTATTCGTTGGACAAATATATTATACTAGAAATTACATGTGATTACATTTCCACGCAATTTGAGTGCATTGATCCTGAGACATCAGTACCAAGAACAACCACCTCTGGCCGTAATAACGGCCTTGATACGCCTGGGCATTGAGTCAAACAGAGCTTGGATGCCGTGTACAGGTACAGCTGCCCATGCAGCTTCAACATGATACCACAGTTCATCAAGAATACTGACTGGCGTATTGTGACGAGCCAGGTGTTCGGCCACCATTGACCAGACGTTTTCAATTGGTGAGAGATCTGGAGAATGTGCTGACAAGGGCAGCTGTCGAACATTTTCTGTATCCAGAAAGGCTCGTACAGGACCTGCAACATGCGGTCGTGCATTATCCTGCTGAAATGAAGGGTTTCGCAGGGATCGAATGAAGGGTAGAGCCACGGGTGGTAACAGAGCTGAAATGTAACGTCCAGTGTTCAAAGTGCCGTCAATGCGAACAAGAGGTGACCGAGACGTGTAACAAATGGCACCTCATACCATCACGCCGGGTGATACGCCAGTATGGCGATGACGAATACACGCTTCCAATGTGCGTTCACCGCGATGTCACCAAACACGGATGCGACCATCATGATGCTGTAAACAGAACCTGGATTCACCCGAAAAAATGAAGTTTTGCTATTCGTGCACCCAGGTTCGTCGTTGAGTACACCATCGCAGCCGCTCCTGTCTGTGGTGCAGAGTCAAGGGTAACCGCAGCCATGGTCTCCGAGCTGATAGTCCATGCTGCTGCAAACGTCGTCGAACTGTTTGTGCAGATGGTTGTTGTCTTGCAAACGTCCCCATCTGTTGACTCAGGGATCGAGACGTGGCTGCACAATCCGTTACAGGCATGCAGGTAAGATGCCTGTCATCTCGACTGCTAGTGATACGAGGCCGTTGGGATCCAGCACGGCGTTCTGTATTACCCTCCTGAACCCACCGATTCCATATTCTGGCAACAGTCATTGGATCTCGACCAACGCGAGCAGTAATGTCGTGATACGATAAACTGCAATCGCGATAGGCTACAATCCGACCTTTATCAAAGTCGGAAACGTGATGGTACGCATTTCTCCTCCTTACACAAGGCATCACAACAACGTTTCACCAGGCAACGCCGGTCAACTGCTGTTTGTGTATGAGAAATCGGTTGGAAACTTTCCTCATGTCAGCACGTTGTAGGTGTCGCCACCGGCGCCAACCTTGTGTGAATGCTCTGAAGAGCTAATCATTTACATATCACAGCATCTTCTTCCTGTCAGTTAAATTTCGCGTCTGTATCACGTCATCTTCGTGGTGTAGCAATTTCAATGTCCAGTAGTGTATGTTACCTAGAGAAATGTATTTCCGAAATTTGATTACTCTACATTAATCGTTTTTTGATGCTGCGATTTTTTTCCGTCAGTGTAGTTCACCGTCTGCGCTACCTCAAGCCGGTGAAGTTTAAGTACGACCACCCTGTACTTAAGTACTTCTGTTTGTTTTGCAGTTGTTTGCCTCATTGAACAGTGTCCTTGAATCTGAGTAGTTCCTTGTAGTAACTGATGTTCTTGGCCCTGGCATCGATGGCCTCTCCTCCGAGGGTTGGCGTGTCTCATACGTGTCTTCTGCCGCTCTGCGTGCACCGACTTGTAAAGAGGCGAGGGAGGATACAATTTGCTCCTTTGTGCGCATGCTGATTAGCGACGACCTCTGTCTTCATATACAAGGCCGGCCACACATCGCTCTTGCGGGGAGTGACGGAGAATATGGAGCTAGCGCGGCGCCAGCCGGGGTTATATACGCGGCTGCCTTTGGAGCGGCATGCTTGCAGCGTCGTGTGCGGTCGCCATGAACACTGCCGAGCCCGCAAAATTTTCATTACACATAAATGTGTCGTCGATACAAGCAATACGTGATACACTTGCTCTTCAATTCCACAACACTTCTGAAAGGAAAGGATAGAATAGTAACATTCACGTGTAATTATGTTGTAAAACTATTTAAACTGTGATATTGGCTGGAATGGACTGGCGTGCACAGAGCCCTAACCGGAATCCTACAGAACACCTTTGGGATGTTTAAGAACGCCGACTCGTGCCAGTCTCACCGACCGACATCGATACCTCTCGTCAGTGCAGCACTCCGTGAAGAATGGGCCGACATTCCCCACGAATCCTTCCTGCACCTAATTGAACGTATGCCTGCGAGAGTGGAAGCTGTGACCAAGGCTAAGGGTGGGCCAACACCATATTGAATTCCAGCATTACCGATGGAGGGCGCCACTTACTTGTAAGTCATTTTCAGCCCGGTGCCCGGATATTATTGATTACATAGTGTATCTAAGCAGAGTTGTCGTGATATCCATTCCACCCTAAGAGTTTAAAATCTAACCTATTTTATATATAGAACAGATCCTAACTTAACCTCCTTGACTATGCCAAAAACTGTTGAAGGAGACAGGACGCACTGTGACCACGCTGTCGGCCGATGTTCTCGGGTGACTTCTGGCGACGGTGTCTGACGACCGTTGTCGGTGCCACTGTGAACGCAGCCTAAATGGAACATAAAGTACCTGGAAAATATCTGGAAAACTTTGACCGTCGTTTTTCCATAAACAGTCAAGCATCTATGGATAAGCCGGAACACGTGTTCGCTAATTTTCCCTACTGCAAACTCAAGTCTGCCACGTATTTTCGCACCAGCATACAATGAGAAATCTTCTGTCTGTTTTCCTTTCTAAAATTATATCATACGTATAGATAAAACCACTGTTAAACAAGATCAGGATTTTTCTGTGGGTAAGAAACGTAACATTCGCACCACGCTTTTGCCGCAAACCGCAGCGCGAGAAATCCGGAGTTGGGGGACGCGCCGTGACCGCCAGTCGGCGGAGCAAAGTTAAGCGGGAGCCACGTTGGCGGAGAATTGATTGAGGGGAGCGGCCGTGTCTGCTCGCCTCATATCCCGCAGCCGTAAAACAGCTCCAGCCGTCTCCTGCCTCTCACCCTCTAAACGCGTTTTCCGCATCGACTGACAACTGTGTTCCTATTCACTAAACTTCCCCAACTGTGAAAGACAACCTGTTTCATCACCAGGCCTCAAAACTGACAAATGACTAAGTTAATCTTTGTACTCGACCCTGAAAACAATGGGATATCCATCAATATGCTCTAGGCAAACCGCTAGTGGATGTAATCTACCGTGCATTGGTTAGAGAAGGATGTGACAGGAAAAAATGTTCAAATGTGTGTGAATTCCCAAGGGACCAAACTGCTGAGGTCATCAGTCCCTAGACTTAAACACGACTTAAACTAACTTGTGCTAAGAACAACAAACACACACACACACACACACACACACTCACACACACACACACACATGCCCCATAGAAGACTCGAACCTCCGGCGGGAGAGGCCGCGCAATCCGTGACATGGCGCCTCTAATCGCCCGGTCACTCCGCGCGGAAATGTGACAGATATTTAATTCATTCTCGGTTATCGATATTTTATGAAAGACTATTAATATAGGTTGCTTCAATTAAGAAAACATAACAATTTAATTTTGTAAGGCAAAAATAAAAAACGAAATACTCTTTATTTGGACTAAGTCCGTTGTTTTATACAACAGTTGTAAATATATGTCGCAGGAACATGAAAAACAATCATTTTCACAGTATCGAACACACCAAATGCTGCATTTTTACATTAGCCACTGCACCATTACTATATGAACCTAACAGAACTGATCTGGAGCCAAGTTACGGGATTTGGCCCGAGAACTAAGAAGACTGTTAAGCTGCCAGACGTGCTGGAAGTAGTGCACGCAGCTTTTTCACATGCCACTGCCGAACGTTGGCGGGATATAGAATGGTACGTCATAAAAGAAGAGGAGAAAATGCGGTGCTGGGTGGCTTCGTGGATTTTGTTGTTGATCGACTCGTTATCAACGTAGCAGATGGCAGTTCAAGAACTGAAATGCTTCGGATAAGCAAGGAGCTAAGAGATTACCAGATGACTGATAGTAGTCAATACCTTCAGTGGCTTCAGTATTCAAAAATACGATGAAATCCATCCAGTACGCTTTTGCGTCACACCTAGCTCGCTCACAAAAATTACCCTGTGTTTAAGTTAGGAATTTTCAACACTCTTGTTTGTAACTAGAACACTGTATCAGGTGAGAACGAAAGCATTTTATCCTTTCCGTTTGGTCACCTAAGAAGCGCGCGGTGGTACTCGAGTTTTGGCAAATATTATTTCATTCTCTTTAAAAATTAAATGTCATTCGAAGCTATATTGTTTCTCTGCCAGGCTCTTTTTACGTCTGAACTGCAGCTGCTCACATCATTGCAGGCTAGTTGGGCAGCTGGTTGGCCAGTGCTGTCCAAGTTTAATACGACGGTAAAGCTGTTGTCCCGCACATTATCGCTCTGTTTATGTCCGTGTAACACAGCATAAAACGTATCCTTATGATCGCACTTGATTATACTGACCACAGCTTGGCTTCCGCTCCACGTGAAACGAAATCCAATGAGACTCAAGCGAACGCGGAATACATGGCGTAATATTTACATGAGGTTTATTCTTATGATGAACGGCTCGGTCGTTCTTCCGCTTGTGGCCACCTGGCGCGTCGTTCGATGAGTCTGCTGTGTGATCCTACCTACTCTCTAGCCTCTCGTAGCAAAATCTTTCTGTACTGCGCATTAAAACATAGCAACAAAAATGAGATAAAACAACCTCGACGCCAGTCGATGGGGTTTGGTGCCTCAACCGGTCCATATTGAAAGTAACGATATCTACATCTACATTTACACTCCGCAAGCCACCCAACGGTGTGTGGCGGAGGGCACTTTACGTGCCACTGTCATTGCCTCCCTTTCCTGTTCCAGTCGCGTATGGTTCGCGGGAAGAACGACTGCCGGAAAGCCTCCGTACGCGCTCGAATCTCTCTAAATTTACTTTCGTGATCTCCTCTGGAGGTATAAGTAGGGGGAAGCGATATATTCGATACCTCATCCAGAAACGCACCCTCTCGAAACCTCGACAGCAAGTAAGACCGCGATGCAGAGCGCCTCTCTTGCAGATTCTGCCACTTGAGTTTGCTAAACATCTCCGTAACGCTATCACGCTTACCAAATAACCCTGTGACGAAACGGGTACGGATCCCACACTGATGAGCAATACTCAAGTACACGTCGAACGCGTGTTTTGTAAGCCACCTCCTTTGTTAATGGACTACATTTTCTAAGGACTCTCCCAATGAATCTCAACCTGGCACCCGCCTTACCAACAAGTAATTTGATATGATCATTCCACTTCAAATTGTTCCGTACGCATACTCCAAGATATTTTTCAGAAGTAACTGCTACCACTGTTTCTTCGGCTATCATATAATCATACAATAAAGGATCCTTCTTTCTATGTATTCGCAGTACATTACATTTATCTATGTTAAGGGTCAGTTGCCACTCCCTGCACCAAGTGCCTATCCGTTGCAGATCTTCCTGCATTTCGCTGCAAATTTCTAATGCTGCAGCTTCTCTGTATACTACAGCATCATCCGTGAAAAGCCGCATGGAACTTCCGACACTATCTACTAGGTCATTTATATATATTGTGAAAAGTAATGGTCCCATAACACTCCCCTGTGGCACGCCAGAGGTTACTTTAACGTCTGTAGACGTCTCTCCGTTGATAACAACATGCTGTGTTCTGTTTGCTAAAAACTCTTCAATCCAGCCACACAGCTGGTCTGATATTCCGTAGGCTCTTACTTTGTTTATCAGGCGACAGTGCGGAACTGAATCGAACACCTTCCGAAAGTCAAGGAATATGGCATCTACCTGGGAGCCTGTATCTAATATTTTCTGGGTCTCATGAACAAAAAAAGCGAGTTGGGTCTCACACGATCGCTGTTTCCGGAATTCATATCCAAGATTGCCTTTGACCTGTGACGTAATAATGTTGTGGAGTATGACGTAATATGCGAGTAAAGAGAGACAGACCACGTCAACCGGGAAAACGATAATCCGAAACTATATTACTTGACTACACCCAACGAAATACTACAGAGAACTGAAGAAATGAACGGAAGACTTTGGCGCACACAATGGGACCTGTGACTGTACGACACCACCATTCCTCTACTTTCCAACATCTTTGTGGCGATGAAAATATACTAATTTCCATAATACGCAGAATAATTAGCAAAGGCCGGCCGGAGTGGCCGTGCGGTTGTGGGCGTTACAGTCTGGAAGCGAGCGACCGCTACGGTCGCAGGTTCGAATCCTGCCTCGGGCATGGACGTGTGTGATGTCTTTAGGTTAGTTAGGTTTAATTAGTTCTAAGTTCTAGGTGACTGATGACCTCAGAAGTTAAGTCGCATAGTGCTCAGAGCCATTTGAACCATTTTTGAATTAGCAAAGACAATGATATTTCAAGAAGGTGTGTGTGTATGCGTAGGCACCGTAAAAACAGAGTTCTGTAAAAATAATTTGTATTTGGAATACCGGTAAGCAAAATATATTTTCGGAATAGGTAAACACCAAGCGGCGTGATACATGTGTGGGGCTGCAGAATACTTTTACAACAAACTGTCACGCCTGGATAGCCGCGCGCGTTAGTACCTCGCTTCCTTCAGTCGGAGTGGCGCGACGGCTCCGCCCGTTGGATTAGCGAC
Organism: Schistocerca serialis cubense; assembly: GCF_023864345.2. Taxonomy (NCBI): domain Eukaryota; kingdom Metazoa; phylum Arthropoda; class Insecta; order Orthoptera; family Acrididae; genus Schistocerca; species Schistocerca serialis. The sequence goes on from NC_064640.1 coordinate 1,011,349,386, forward strand.
GAGGACCGGAATGCCCGCAAGCCAGCGTGTGGTTTTTAGGCGGTTTCCCACATCCGACTAGGTGAGTAACGGGCTTGTACCCTCGTCAGGTCTCAGTTACAGGATTCGCAAACATTTCGAAAACGTCTCACACTTTCATGTGGGCTCGGGTATACAAATTCCCCTCGGAGGGAGGAGGGAGGGATTTACATAGACTGTCAAAATTTTAAATTTGTAAATCTCGCGTCTCTAAAAATTACGGAAGACATCGTTTTACGGAAATTATTAAACTACAATTTGCAGTATGTTAAAAATTACGAGTTATTAAATATGCTGTTGCGCGTTCTCTAACTGCATTCGCTGTCCAGGCAGTTTGCGCGCTTGGCCCAGTAGAGATCAAAAGGAAAGCGGGAACCACACTCTCTGTGGCATCATGTACACGTACTAAGCGAACAGTTCACTTGCTTCCCCACATGTAGTACGATTTATCTGAAAAGCAGTGTAGTACATTCCGCAGGGATGTGATGCTCTAAAGATGATTCTGTGAAGTTCGTAGAACGAGGGTGCCATTCTTCTTCCTAAAATGTGCCCGGTGTTGCAAGATCTGTAAATGAGGACAACACGCCTCTCATGAGTATTCAAAACAAAAACAGTGGCATTCATGTCTAGCTGCTCACACTATTCTCTGAACTGCTTACTATTAATGAGTCGAACGCTGTGTGATTTGTCGTGATGTATTGATGCTGTGGACTGCGACGTCATATGCGAGTGAACGGAGATAGAACAGAACATTAAGAAATCAACGAATGTAAATACAAAATCTTAATATTATGTCATATTGATCTATAGCGTATGCCGAAGGCTAAGTAACGTTGAGAGGTGATAGTTTGTGAGTTGGCGATACCAATAAATTTGGTTTCGGAGGATATCCATAATTCTTGTTATAGCGCGTATTTTACGTATATTGAATATAAATGACTGGTTTTGATGATGTCATGGGTCAAAGCAAAGACGCACTACATTCTAACCTATACTTCAGTATTACTTACAGATAGATGCAACCAGATCGCAGTGCTCCTAATAGCATATATTGCCTTAGCTCAGCATTATTGTGGTAACAATGCACTCAATTTTCATGCTTTATGCTCTCCCTGTTTGACAGTTTTTAAACAGAAATCAGTGTATTTTTCACAACTAGGGCTTTAAACAGTTGTCGGTATGTCGATGTCATCACTATTTAGAATTTACGCAAGCATTTTTGTACCTGTGTTTGTCAATTTTCTTATTTTTTACGACCTAGGTTTCAGGATGCAAGACCAATTCCTAACCTCACTGTTTCGAATGAGCTAAACATACGCTAAAGACAATAAATAATGACATGAGACATTAATATCGTAACGTATTATTATGAGTTAACTATAGACTTTTTCATAACACAGAATTTACGATAGGCTTCTACTTACAAGAAGGGTCGTGGCTGTTTCAGGGGTTTTCGCAATATTCAAGAACGGAGTATTTTTTACAGGTTATAGAGCCTCATGAATGATCAATCCAATTTTCCTTTACCTGTTCTGACAGTATTTTGGAGTGGTGAGAAATGGCTGTTCAGCAACGGTTGGGTGTCGCTCTTCCGATTTTTTAAATTTATTTCAGAAAATTCACGTACCAATACTCTTTGTCCTGAATACAGTATTTTGGTAACTATGGAATCTTTGTGGCTGGTTTCTGGACAATTTTGGCAAAGAATTAAAGCTCAGCACAACTGGAAGAGTTTCAAATTATTGCATGTTCTTATATGAACACTAAACGCCATTTTTTTCTGTGAGCAGGACCACCTTTAAAACTTTCAGATTTCGATAGAAACGTGACTGTTGCAGAGTTTCCAAAGGTTCCGTTGTAACGCTGACATCGTCGCCGTGCCATCCCAAGTCGTGTCGAACTGGGCCGTACTTGATACGTAAATGGAGAAAGTGCTCTTGAGATCAACATATAATAAATCGATCATTTCTTCCGACAGCAGCCTTGAGCAAGTTGAAGGGAAATGTTCTGGAACATGACTGCTACTTTAGTTTGGTGAGAGGGGACGGTCGTAAAAAAGCAAAAAATTCGTCCAACTTAATACAACAGCAAATCACAGGAGACAGGCCACAGCAGATGTTGGACAACACCCAAAACTTGGGCCACGCTCACACATGCAAAACACAAATGATGCACTAACGCAGTAGCCGTTATCACTGAGCTATTTCATTATTTCTCGATGTAGTTGAACGTATATCAACTGTGCGATTCAGTATTAACGGCGATGAAAACTATACTATTACTCGTTGAGTAATCCAGCATCGCAGTTTCTACACATATCGCGATACGGAGTTTTCTGTAGTGGGAATAGTCTGACACTATGTCTGTTTCACCTGTTGCTGAAATCCAAAACTCACGCATTTCAACACAGGCTTAACTTCCATCTAGGCAGCTGTTTAAACTCAGGATTTTCAGGTACACATCACTGTTTGGAAACAGTTGCAGAAATAAAAATTGTGCAGTATGGTGTTAACGTCACAAGTTCACATTCATATCCAGTATCCTAATCAGGTTTTCTTTGGTTTCATTAACGCAGTTCAGATAAATGCCAGTATGGCTGCTAGGAAGAGTCTTTGTGAAACATAGTAATTACTTCGTGTCTAAAGACCTTAACGTTGATTAGATATCAAACGAACTATAGACTTCCATCCTTGCATTTTTTAAATAATTAAAAATCTAGGCTACAAGACTTTGTAACTAAAAGTTTAAGATGCGGACCTTGCTTGGGATATTGAATGGGTCACAGGTGGCGGATAGTGAACGTTCCATCATATATGGTGGACAGCTGCGAATACAGATCAAGCAGTCCAACACCAAGGCAAAATAAAACCAAATCCACTTTGCGTCTATCTTTTAGTAAGCGGCAAAGTGGTCAGCGTCTGTTCACCAGTGATGCGGCTGAAATATATACTCTGCAACTAACCCTTCCAGTCTTAACACTCTGAGTTCACTCAATGAGTCTACTCAACCCCACCTGATTCCAGGTACAATCATCATAGCGTATTTTGATACTCATAATAGTACCACAGGTGGTTAACCCACCGCCAGTACTACAGGCGCAACTGGTCTTTCGGATTCTGGGGTGACCAGTTAAAATGCAATGTGATTCAACAGAGGAAGTCAGAGTCTTCTGGTCATCTTAAAACCAGAACAAATACATTTTTTGCAACACTTAACATACAAACACTTTTGCAACCAAGTAAGTTTCGTCAGTTGGGGGAGATACATTAAAAGAACAGAAGATTCAAGTTTTGGCACTGCAAGAAACACGAATGACGGACAATAATACCATGGATCTCGGCAAATATCGTCTTTTTAAAAGTAAAAGTGAGAAAAGAACACTTAATAATACACCACATCTGGGAGTTTCTTTTGCCGTCTCCAAAAATATTTTAAATTCTTTAACGAGACATTAATGATACAGTAATGCCAGTTTTTCTAAAATGCGCGAATAAAGCATACACTTTAATAAATGCCAACATACCAGTCAATAAGGGTAACCGTAAAAAAATGAAGAAGGTAATCAAGCTTGGGAAACGTTAGAAAGCATCACCTCGTAAATTCCCTCAAACAATATTAGGTAAAGAGAAAAAAATATAAGAAAACGGTTAGTAGATTTCTTGCGCATAAATGGACAATCCAAAATGGCCAAAGACTTTTTGAAACGTGCAAAATTTTTAACCTTAAAATCATGTCAGCATATTTTTTAAAAAAAAGTCCCCTCTAAACGAAAAACTTGGCGGGCACACAATATATTTACAGGGGAATTTCAAATCGATCATGCAGCAATTGCATACCCTAACTACAAAGAAATTTTAAATTTCCAAGTTAGGAAAGGGGCTAATATTGATTCTGACCTGTATTTAACGCGAATAACAGTAAAAATTACCCTAAAAAACTTCAAAACAAAAAATGTTATCCCAAAATTTGACAATGCTACAAAAAACTCTGACTCTAAGAAGTGAACTTGACAAAAACAACCCAACAATTGGCAAAGCCTAAAAATAAAAGCGCGTCAAAACAGAACAGAATTTAATTCCGCTTCGAAAGAAACAAAAAACCCCTGGAGGAACGCGGATTGTTAAACAGCAGTTAAGAGTAGGCATGAGGCATTCAAAAATTGGAATAGTAACAAAACTGAAAATACGTATAACTCATTTTTAATTACAAAAAAAGAAACGTCTAAATTATCCCGACAGACTAAAATAAAATATGAAAATGCCCAACTTTTAGTAATTGAAAAAGACTTCCTAGAGAATAATACAAGAAACTATTATAAAACATGCAGAAAAAATTTAACCGGTTGCCAGCCTCAAAGTCTTTGATTCAGAAATGAAAATGGCGGTTTGGTTCTTAACAACAAGGAAAATTGTAAGGTAATTGCTAATTATTTTGAAAAAGTATTAAACTGTCCTGAACCAGCGATAAATTCCAAACACAGCAAACCAAAAACACTAACCCTAACTCTAAAGAAAATGGCGAAATCGAAATAACTAAACAAATTAAGAGACTTGCAAACACTGAAGCATCCGGAGAAGACGGTATCATTTCAGAACTACTAAAATCAGCTGGCCCTAGCACTATAAAAGAAATCACTTAACTAATGAGACATATCTGACAAGACGATAAAATACCTGAGGACTCGAAAACTGCCCTAATTCATCCATTGCATAACAATGGATACTGAGGAATTTCTCTTCTCCCTGTCGCATACAAAATTCTCTCGCAATGTTTACTTGATAGAGCCCAAGAACAGTTAGAACCCAAAATTGGTGAATACCAAGCGGGGTAGGCTTTAGACCAAACAGATCCTGTCCGGAACAAATTCTTAATATAAAACTATTCCTTAGGCACCAAAGGATTTCTAGTAGCAATATTGTATGTACGTTTGTGGATTTTAAAAAGGCCTACGACTCAGTTGATCGTAAATCTCTTCTCCAAATTTTAAATGAACAAGGGCTAGATAATAAAACTCGAACACTGATTTAGGAAACGTTAACCGACACTAGCTCTAAACTTAAATTCATGGGAAAAATTTCTGAACCATTTGATATAAAGACTGGTGTTAGACACGGAGATGGACTCCCCCATTACTGTTTAACTATGTTTCGGAAAAGGTAATTACAGAATGACGAGAGCAAAAGTCAAGTCAAAATATAGATCAATCAGTGAAGTTAGGTGGAAGTAATATTGAAGTATTTTGCCTCCGCCACACACCGTCAGGTGGCTTGCGGAGTATGGATGTAGATGTAGACGTAGATGTAGATGATCTGGCAGTTTTAACTAGGGATATTATCATACCTCAAAGACTAATTGAAATTCTTAAAGAATTTGCGGAAAAACTGGGACTACAAATATCATTTGAAAAAACGGAATATATGACACGCAACAAACAAGGACCAAAGTTTGAATATGAAATACTGAAAAATAAAAAGGGTTCCTCAGTTTAAATACTTGCGGAAAATCATACAAGGAAACGGTCTGGAGAAGACTGTTGTCAAAAAATTTGTCAAAAAAGTTGTCAAAAACTGACAACTGTATTCACATTAACACAAAATATTTATAATGAAAAATCACTTTGTAAATTCAGTAAACCTAGGCGTTACAGCACTGTAATCAAACCTGAATGACTTTATGGAGCAGAAACTTTAATTTTAAATAGAAAGAGGGATATTGAAGAAATTCAAAAGAAAGAAAGAAGGATTATTAGGAAAATATTAGGCCCCAAAATTACTGATGGAGGAACTTACAGGCTGAGAAGTAATAAGGAAATAGAAGTATACACAGACATACATGGTGACATTAGAAAACGAAGACTTAAATTTTTGTGGACACATTAAAAGGATGGCACCAACTAGTTTGACAAAACAAATAGTAGAATTCTACGTAAACAGCAGTTAGGCCAAAACTGAGCCAATTAAATGGATAACTGCGATTAAGGAGGATCATCAAGTAGCAGGTATAACTCAGGCATACGTTACAGATAGAAAAACATCCATACAAAAGCTATTTGATTGGAAAGTTGGTCACAGGGAAATTAGAAAACGGACTGGAACATCTTCATTCTGAAAGGATGAAACAAATTTGGACACAAATGAAGGCCAGCCATCAAAAATGACATTGACTGACTAATTGATTGGTTGTACCTTGAGTGGCGTGGTCCTATTGAGACCATACGTGAATAATAATAGTAATAATAATAATAATAATAATAATGATAAACAATAAACAATAAAGAAATACTCATAAATTTCCTGCTGCTTCACTATAGTCGTCACTTGGTAGCTACGAAGAGTTGGTGTGTCAAACTGCTTGATACTAATGGAAGAACAACAGAATTTGAACTCACTTGTATGTCCTTTGTGGAAGCGTTTATTACTTCGCTAAACAGATTCCACCGTTAATAAAAATAGAGCCACGTATATGTGTGTGTGTCGCAGAAACTACATATAAACGAAAATATTAAGCAGCTGTTGTTATATTCACAATTTTAATGTACAAGTTCATACCAATGTTTCAGATGTTGGTTCCATTTTTTGTGAGAAGCCGCTCCAGTTTATGTCCATATAAGGAATAAACATAAACAAATTATATTTTCGTAAGATGGGCCTAACATGTAAAATGTAAGTTATCAAAACACCGTTAACAAGCGAGGGTAATTATGTGTACGATCAGGGATCCAAAAGAATGTACCGTTTCAGCATTCAGTCACACCTGTTCAAAAGCCCAGAGAGTGATTACGAAAGTAGCTCAAGACTAAGTCGCATATGTTTGCCGCATGCAAGCTGCTGTTGCGCCGTGTCCACGCAGTTAAGTACCACAAGAGCCAAGGCTTTTCCTCTGTGAAGAAAATTTGTTCTCAAGAACTCTGAACTCAGTAAACGGCGAATTACAACACGAAGCTCGAATTTACTGAGCAACTCATTTTCTCGTAAAATCAAACTAAAGAAATTATTAATAGAGGTGAAAACATATTAATTAGAAAGACGAAAAGCTGCAAACTCCGAGCTCCTAAAGTAGCCAGAAGAACTGTTTCCGCAGAATCATAGAAAGGTAGCAGCTGAAACTGTTGGCCGCGCTAAGAGAAACGGTTGCCGTAGAGAGGTCCCTCATTAGTGAAGCAAATAGAAAGAAGAGATTCCAGCCTGCACCTTTCAAGGTGAATGTAGATGGAATGACGTCACGTTTGCTAACGAGAGCGAGTTCAATGTTTTGGACTGCGACAGCAAAGGAAAAGCGTGGCGGGCAGCGAGACGAAGAACTGGAAAAAGGTGAAGTTACCGCTAACTGCTCCCACTGTAGGTCTCAGAAATTGCACCATGTGATGATGGTGCGACGAAACGGGAGAGGTCACCATCTGGCAGGCGAATCAGCTCGAGGCTGAGAACTGGGCATTACAGATACTTCTACATCATTTCCGGATAATTTATGCTGTTTATGCTGAATAAATATTTCCTTTGCACAGATTTTGTAAAGCAACTGAAATATAACAGAAGAACTAAGGCTGAGTAAAGGAATGGAAGAACTGTAGTGAACTTAGAATGCGTCTAATCAAAATGTTGAAGTAGGAATGCTCTCAGTGCGTCATCAGAATACGTGAACTTTAATGTAAGTTCTGCCTAGCCACTGGTTTTTATAGTATTAATTAAATTAAACTGATGCAGACTTCTAAGCTGTCTCCTATCTAATTCCCAGATGAAACGGTTTGTTATTTTTCATAATCCAATCTTTCAGGAAAATAATTTTACTAGTTTGTTCCCAAAAAGGGATAAATTCTTTATATCAATATATATCTTTGGAAATGTGTTTCAGCTTACAGTTGTTACTTCTCTTGTTTTGCTTACACCTGGTACACCTGTAAAGACCTTATATATCTTTTGGCAGACTTAGTTCTCGTTTTCTTGACTTACAAAGCGCAGTCTCAACTTTCAAACGCCCTTGGTGGGTTATACCAAATATTTATAGACTCATGACTAATAACTGAAACTTGTGTATTTGTCTACATTTTTGACGTATATTCAGACAAAATTCAACTATCTTTGAGGCACGTGTTGTACATGTTGCCACTTGCTGTATTATTTCCAGGGTTGATAAAATCTCTGCTGTTACATGGCACCAAAAAGTTATTTTCCGCAGCAGATAACGAGAATTAGTCTCTCGACGACTAATATATACCGATCGCAACTTTCGGTTTCAAATTTAAGGCTAGCCACACTATTTATATCGGCGGTATCACACAACACGGCTTGTATTTCCTACGATTGGACTTAATAACTGGAGATGAATACTTGATATTTCCGTACGAAAAGCCGATACTGTCTTCATTATATTTCTATCGAATTCATATAAGTTAGAACACGGATCCAGTAGAATAAATTGATCACGCCTACACAGGCTTATGGGGTCTATAATACTCAAGAAGTGTATTCAAGTGAGATTTCCAGATGATGAGTATATTCGAAAAACTGAAAGAAAAACAGTGCTATTGCAAAACTCGTCAAGCAATCAAACTGAAAATGTAATTACTTAGCCCAGTACCACACAAATTGTAGTGCTGACAGCAGTGGCTATTCCTGTGTTACACTGCTGATACAACACTACCAATGATGCATAAATAAAGCAACAGTGTTTCATACGACATTACAGTGTGTTTATTATTGTTTCCATGCGCTGTTTCCGTAATGTATGTTCATTCTGCAATAACGCTACAAAATTACACTATGTGATCAAACATACCCGGACACCTGGCTCAAAATGACTTACAAGTTCGTGGCGCCCTCCATCGATAATGCTGGAATTCAATATTGTGTTGGCCCACCCTTAGCCTTGAAGTCAGCTTCCTCTCTCGGAGGCATACCTTCAATCAGATGCTGGAAGGTTTCTTGGGGAATAGCAACCCATTCTTCACGGAGTGCTGCACTGCGAAAGGTATGGATGTCGGTTGGTGAGGCCTGGCACGAAGTCGGCGTTCTACAACATCCCAGAGGTGTTCTATAGGCTTCAGGTCAGGACTCTGTGCACGTCAGTCCATTACAGGGATGTTATTACCGTGTAACCACTCCGCCGCAGGCCGTGCATTATTAACAGGTGCTCGATTGTGTTGAAAGATGCAATCGCCATTCCCGAATTGCTCTTCGACGGTGGAAGGCAAGAAGGTGTTGCTGTGCTGTGATAGTGCCACTCAAAACAACAACGGGTGCAATCCCACTCCATGAAAAAAGCGACCACACCATAACACCACCGCCTCTGAATTTTGCTGTTGGCACTACACACGCTGGCAGATGACGTTCACCGGGCATTCGCAATACTCACACCCTGCCATCGCCTCGCCACATTGTGTATCGTGATTCGTCACTCCACACAACGTTTTTCCACTGTCCAATCGTCCAATGTTTACGCTCCGTGCACCAAGCGAGGTGTCGTTGGTTATTTACCGGCGTGACGTGTGGCTTATGAGCAGCTCCTCGAGCATGAAATCCAAGTTTTCTCACATCCCGCCTAACTGTCATAGTAGTTGCAGTGGATCCAGATGCAGTCTGGAATTCCTGTGTGACGGTGTGGACAGATGTCTGCCTATTACACGTTACAACCCTGTTCAACTGTCGGCGGTCTCTGTAGGTCAGTAGACGAGGTCGGCCTGTACGCTTTTGTGCTGTAGATACGTTTTCACTTCACTATCAGATCTGAAACAGTGGACCTAGGAATGTTTTGGAGTGTGGAAGTGTCGCGTACAGACGTATGACACAAGTGACACTCAATCACCTGCCTACGTTTGAAGTGTGTGAGTTCCGCGTAGGGCCCCATTCTGCTCTCTCACGATGTCTGATGACTACTGAGGTCGCTGATATGGAGCACCCGGCAGTAGGTGGCAGCACAATGAATCTATTATGAAAAACGTATGTTTTGCGGGGTGTCCAGATACCTTTGATCACATAGTGTATTTACTATACCTTCCCATGCACAGATTCACGTATTCATAATTCAATACTAAAATATTTTAGATGTGTAACCTGTTGTACTTGCCGTCTGATAGAGGAGATTACTAAATAACTTAATTTGGTTGAAATGCTATCGTAAATCCGGATTAGTGTCATTACTATGTCTTTCACCGTATTGATGACCATTGTCTTATTCAGTGTCGGTGTGGCCGAACGGTTCTAGGCGCTTCAGTCTGGAACTCCGCGACCGTTACGGTCGCAGGTTCGAATCCTGCCTCGGGCATGGATGTGTGTGGTGTCCTTAGGTTAGTTAGGTTTAAGTATTCTAAGTTCCAGGGGACTGATGGCATCAGATGTTAAGTACCAGAGTGCTCAGAGCCATTTTATTCAGTGTTGACGATTTTGTCACTGTTGTCGAAAAAAAATGTTGTAATTATTACTGAGTATTTAGTGGTTTTGGATATACCCAGCACTGGCAGAAGATACGATCGTCACCTTCAGTAGGCTGCTTGAAACGCAAACGGTGGCCATTAATCGTGAAGTAAGGGTGAAGCGGTCTGCAGTTGTCATTAAGGAGAGTGCGTCGAGGGAAGCCCAACGCTGACAGAGTAAACTGCTATTGTGTCACAGAGAATAAGGATGCTTTTCAGCTTTGGAAGGCCTTGCACTCTGTACGTGAAATGTCTGCAGAATATATCACACTCCTATCGTACAATATTAAAAAAGAGGGAACCAGTTAGCGTAAGTACGATGTGGAACAGTGCTTGCCATCTGCTAACATAACTTTTACATGCTGCCCATCTGTGACACACGCACATACACGCAGATACGCAGATGATAAGCAGGTAGGGAGGGTGGGAGGGAGGGCGGCAGAGAGAGAGAGAGAGAGAGAGAGAGAGAGAGAGAGAGGGGGGGGGGCGTTAGGGAGGGAGGGACGGAGAAAGGGAAGGAGGGACAAAGGAAAGGAGAAATTGGGTGTGGAAGATGGAGACTGAGGTACATATGCATGGAGGATGTATGATAGAAAGTTGATGGGACTAGAATAATGTAGTTGAAGTAACATATTCAACTCGTGTGAGCTAATGTCACATCGGCTTCCTCGAACAATAAATTAAGTGAATGAAGCGAAAAATTGGTCATGTGAGTTATGTTGAGTATTACGTTTTTTTTCTTATTACATCATTATCAGCCTGGCGTGATTGGTTCTTCAGGCATTATGGGGACCACCTCCCGCATCACCAGATCCTAGAGCCTACGGAAGTCGCAAGTTTCCTTTTATGTTTGACCTACATGTTCCCGCCAGTTGCCACCATACCCTTCCTTCCCCTATTCTGCGTTTCCATTACCAGTTTTGTCCCCCACGTACTCTCCATTTAGATCTGCAGCTCACATGTTACTCACTTCATTTCACTTACATATTAAACAAATACATATTACTTAATAGTTGTGTATTAGATATAGTACAAAACTCATAAGAAGAGAACTTTTTTATAATAAAATGGAAACGAAAACTAGCGGCTAAGTTGGCAGCACGACGCACGCACACACACACACACACACACACACACACGTTTAGCCGTTTAGCCAGGAGCACGTAAATAAACACTAATGGTGCTATATTGATCGTATTTCGCGTAAGGAAATGCGTTGTCCCGGAGACCGTCATGAGATAAGGACAAAAACATACGTGCTAAATGAAAGCATGTGCAAGCAGATGACGCTTCTAGATGTCGGGGAAAAGTGGGCCAAAATGCCCTGAGTCAAAATCACACCTCAGGATCTTTTGCAACGAACTGTTTTACATCTAGAAAACAAACAAAAACTGTAACTGCATTGCAGTCCAGTCCACTGACAATGTTTTAAATGAATTAAACGATACACGTGGGGTGATATAAATACTCATATTTCGTAGTTGTGCTGACTGATTTTAAATACCTTTAATAACTGTAAAACAACTACGGACACAGTGATTTAATCAGATGAGTCATGTAGTCATACTGTTAATAAATGTTTGCACTGCGACAATGTGCGAGGCGTGCTGTGAATCTGAAGTGTTGATCAATATGTAACTGTTGCGGTATGCAGTACACTGGCATAGACAAGACCAGCGCTCCACTAGTCAATGAACGTTATTACCTGTTCATTAACGAGGGTCACTTCTATGTCAGTCATACAAATATTTCTCAGGGCAGTTTTATTTTACCTATCCTGTGTATACTCATTACGTCTTCAAGACAGCTATTTTATTAATGTGTTAATTAAAATGGCCTTCAGCGGGTCTGACTTAGTTCACATCCATGAGGACCACTTAACTCAATATCTGTGGAAGAAACATTAAATACGAGAACAAAAATTTTGTTTATCTTACGTAAAATAAGTATAAAACTTCATGGTCTGTTCCAGCAAAGCTTTATCGAAAGTTTACTTATAACTTATGTCAGGGAAAAGAATAAATATCGGTGGCCACGTGTCACTGCAATAGACATTGTACTGTTGATTGCGTGACTTGATGTCAAGGGAAGAAGTCCACTTTTGCTCAGGACAAGTGTGTCAGGCAGAGCTCAATTTATGTGACGATTGGCGGTTGTTATCCCGATTTACAAATGGAAAGAAACTGGTAACTGCCGCGTCCTTCCGGACGTGCAAACGTTACCTGTCGTAGCTCTTCGGCAGCTGTACACTCAGGTGACAAAAGTCATGGGGTACCTATATGCACATATACAGATGGCGGTAGTATCACGTACACAAGTTATAAAAGGGCAGTGCATTGGCGGAGCTGTCATTCGTACTGAGGTGGTTCATTTGCAAAGCTTTCCGATTTTGTTATGGCCACACGACGCAAATTAACGGACTTTGAACGCGGAATGCTAGTTGGAGCTACAGGCGTGGGACATTCCATTTCGGAAATTGCTCGGATGGCCTTCACTTAACGACCGAGAGCAGCGGTGTGTGAGTAGAGTTGTCACTGCTAACAGACAAGGAACACTGCGTGAAATGATCGCAGAAATCAATGAATGACGTACGAGGAACGTACTCGTTAGGATAGTGTGGCGAAATTTGACGTTAATGGGCTATGGTAGCAGTTAACAGCACGACATCGCCTGCAGCTCCATCTTGGGCTCGTGACCACATCGGTTTGACGCTAGACAACTGGAAAACCGTGGCCTGGTCAGATGATCCACATTTAAGTTGGTAAGAGTTGATGATGGGTTCGAGTGTGGCACAGAGTCCACGAAGCCACGGACCCAAGTTGTCAACTGTGTAAGTCCGTGGCGGCTCTGTAATGGTGTGGGCAGTGTTTACATGGAATGAACTGGGTCTTCTGGTCCAATTGAACCGATCACTGACTGGAAATGGTTACGTTTGACTACTTGGAGACCAGTTTCAGCCATTCATAGATTTCATGTTCCCAAACAACGATGGAATTTTTATGGATAACAAGGCGCCATGTCATCGGACCTCAATTGTAAGCGATTGGTTTGAAGAACGTTCTGTACAATTCGAGCGAAAGATGTGACAACCAATCGAACTTTTATGGGAGATAATCGAGAGCTCAGTTCGTGCACAAAATCCTGCACCGGCAACACTTTACGTAATTATGAACGACTGTGGAGGCAGCATTGGTTAATATTTCTGTATGAGACTTCCAACGACTGTTTGAGTCTAAACCACTTGGAGCTGCTGCACTACGCCGGGCACAACGAGGTGCGACACTTTATTAGGAGGTATCCCATGACTTTTGTCACGTCAGTGTACTATCTACATCGTTACAGTGATTCGGGTGTATGGGCTATAGATGCACACTCCTTAACGGATCCAGTCACAATGTCGACTAAATTACCTGTATTATTGGCTTCACAAGCTGCAAAATGACACAGACTGATGCATTCTGAAAACACTAAAGTGTTGTAACTAGTCAAACGGGCGATATTTTAAAAAGTGTCAAAAAGCGTAATTCTTTGCAACTTTCTGTAAAATCTGTATAATCGTATAACAAAAACATGCGCCAAAACTTTGAGAAGGTGCAGAGGCTATCTTGAGGAACAAGGTACGCATACGAATCTACTTCCAGAATCCTCTTCAGACGAAAGATAGAGAGCGAGAAGTTGCAGGTGGCAAACGCGAGCAACTAGGCCAGCCCTCCGACTGCGTAACTGAAGTTGCAACGCTGACGGACCGCAAGGTGAACTCCTTGCAAAGTATTTGACAATATTCGGCTCGTTAGATGGCGGTTAGCGAACCACGCCTGTCACAGCACTGCTGTGGAGAACGCTAAGAGCAGCTGCGACGTGAATCCTCGATGTCACGCCACATCTGATTAACTGCTGTATAAGCAGAACTATGGTACAGGTAAGGCAATCCACCCCATTTCAGTGCAGATGTAGGAAAAGGGAATGGTTTGAAAGATTAGCGTACGTATCGGTTCAACACAAGAAGACAGGTGGTGCACTAGGTGACAAGTAGAAGGTGCGGCGCCAACACGCTAAAACCGCTACATGTGGGAAGCACCGGGAAGCAGGCAGCGTCGGCGGCGTCACAGAACGAGAGTGGCCCTGTGTGTTGAGAGGATTGGACGTTGACAGGGAATGAGACGGATGCAGCACAGTTTAAATATTTTACAATTTTAGAAGGAATACTGAGGGTATATGATAGGAGAGACGATTGGTTAACAAAATTAATGAACTAGTTCTAATTTTACAGAGAGCTGATCACAGTGAAAGAATGTGGTGCAGCCCATGGCAAGAGTGTATGATATCAATTGGTGCCAAAAACATCAAATGGGGAATAATAAAAGATACATCAAAAAGAAATAATTGTTGGTCTATTACTTCGGTGAATCACTTACACCAGCAAGAATCTCAAGAAAAGATTGAGACACTGCAGTTGAACTCGCCGTCACCTTATAGTTAACCCAGATCTTACAGTTAACACAGATCAGATTTTAAGCATGTGTAGCAGAGGAATTCCTAGATAAAGGCTAGCGAATTTCAGTGATCAGTACTAAAAGCTCAATGCAGCATAGGCGTTCAGTAACATTTTATAGCACTCAGATAACATCATAGGGAAAGATGTCCAATGTGCGAATGAACATTAAAAAAGTTACATTTAAAAGTTCATAAACAGCCTAATAAAGTAACGAGATATTGTACTTGACATCGCAGACCAGGATTTTCACAGATAAGATCAGTAAGACATTTATAACGTAAAATTTGGCTACCACTGCCAGGATAATATAACCATACTTTCTATAGGGTGAACATTAATAAAACCGATAAACTGCAGGGACGGATTCCTGACTGGAGATGAAAGAAAAGGTCCTATGAACATGTGTCCGAAAATGCATGAAAAAAATGGTTCAAATGGCTCTGAGCACTATGGGACGTAACTGCTGAGGTCAACAGTCCCCTAGAACTTAGAACTACTTAAACCTAACTAACCTAAGGACATCCATGCCCGAGGCAGGTTTCGAACCTGCGACCGTAGCGGTCTCGCGGTTCCAGACTGTAGCGTCTAGAACCGCACGGCCACTCCGGCCGGTGAAAATGCATGATTATCACATTAGATCACGGTGACGAATGAAAGGAACAAGCCGTGATGGTGTTCGTGTATAGTCAAGCAGATGGAAACGGTCAAGAGTAAGCAAATCCTGTAGAACCTGGTCCTCCAAATCTGGTGTACGCACAGTCCACTGTCTCTCTGTATATTCTTCTGTCTGAAAGGACCAATGATCGCACAAACGCCCGAAAAGGGCTTGAAATGTTGTTTGATGTGGCTGGTGTCTATGAGAGTACGTGTTTTGGTTTAGCCGCGCTGCCTCTCGACCGTTCCCATCTCCTTGACTGTGCGTAGACACCATCTCGGCTTGTTCCCGACACAAATACCGGACCATTCTGCTGCGTCAATCACACAGTCTGCAACACACAAAGGACACACGGCAAGTGGTCAAGGAACTTTCATTAGTCGGAGCAATCTACCGTGGAAACGAAGCATTTTCCGGACACATGTTTATAGGACCTTTTTTCCTCCATTTCCAGTGAGGAATCCGTCCCTGCAGTTTGTCGTTTCTATTAATGTTCACCCTATGCACAACGACGGCAGTGTTACAACTCACTTTTGTAGCCTCTCAGCAGGCATGGGCTTCTTATCCTCAGTTTTTTTATGCAAGACACCCTCTAAGACTCCTCAAAAGTTCCTGGATTTAGTTTTGTTACCCATTGCATACGTATCGCAAATCTTTTAACATCAATGAACAACACAAGTAAATGTTTACCAGTTTGAGCACTACATACGGTAAATATGCAGTACCTCAAAGATAACCACAAATTTTTTTTGAAACCGTGTTTTTATCCGATTGTATCTCGTGATACTGATATTGTTCCACATTATGAAAACTGACAAGAACGATCTGTTGCTTGAATCTAAAAAATTCTACACCTTCTGACAGGTCAACTACAATGGGCAAACATTACTGAAATTAGATGCTGCCTTGTATCGTTTATTATTTAAATTTAATAAATAAATACGATCCCAGCGACCATAATATTATCAATTCCTTTCTATTTCAGAATTGTGTATTCCTGCGGGTAGGAGTCTGGCGTCCCACTGACAGTGTGACGCAATAAGAACAATACCGGTGTTTGCCCTTTCGGTAATGTGGGGGTTTCAACGTTCTTCTCGTTGACTCATTGGAGGTTCCAGAATACGTTACAGTCCCACAGCCTGTCAGAATTTCCTAATGACTCATACCGTCGTTCAGCTGTCAATAGACCAAGTACTGCGTTCAGCGTCACGCATCTCACGCACTCGTACTGACAGTTCAGGATAAGTCTAGCTATATTGCCTAAGTTTTTGTTTGCCAGACCGAAACTGTTTTTGCTTTTTGTAAAACGCTTCGATACCTTATTTAATTTGTTACATATGGCTTACTAAAAGTTATTCTGTAGTCTTTCTTGGATTTTGTTCTTTTTTATTTAGCGTCTAACAAGGAACCCCATGAGTACGAGGTCGCAAGTTCAATCTTTAGTAAAGTTCATTTGAAAGTGTTGTGCTAATATTTATGACAGGAAAAATATTAGGTGCTAATGATTCACGATGTGCATGAGATGCCGGCCGGAGTGGCCGAGCGGTTCTAGGCGCTACAGTCTGGAGCTGCGGGACCGCTACGGTCGCAGGTTCGAATCTTGCCTCGGGCATGGATGTGTGTGATGTCCTTAAGTTAGTTAGGTTTAAGTAGTTCTAAGTTCTAAGGGACTGATGACCTCAGAAGTTAAGTCCCATAGTGCTCAGAGCCATTTTGTGCATGAGATGGGCGACAGAAAATGAGTGTCCGGGATGTGCAGAGCTCACCTTCTACGAGATTTATGTATTCCAATTCACAAACTGGACATCGTCGAAATTCAAAAAAATTTTCAAAAGAAATCATTAACTCGCACCATGAACACCGAATGAAAAATGGCGCGCCACAGTGATCACAAAGGTTCGCATCATCAAGATGGCAGGCGAACTCCTTGGAAGTCACAAACCGAGCAGCACGTACAGCTACGTATCCACTCTTAAAGAATGCATATAGAATCATATTGGTTTAACGGGTGATGAGAGCTGATGGAATGTGTTGGCACGCAACCGAGTGCAAAACAGGCTATCCTTCAACGCACAGATGCAGATAGTGCGATAATATGTTTTATACGCACGGAAAAACCAAACATCCAGAGGCTGAATTCTTCCAGTGGTTCCAGGTGGTATGAATTGCAATGTCACACTTTCTCAGGAGAGATAGTTTGCTCTAAAGGAGTATGATTTGTATACGCAGTCCAGGAATCAAGCAAAAACAAGTTATTTTGACCAGCTATTGGGCAAAAGCAGTGCTCATACCATAGTTGTAGTTCTCTTACGTCCATTTTCCCACTCTTGCTTGCTGTGACATAAATATTCCCTACTGCGCTTGCAAGATCACGCACACGAGAAAGAATCGTAAGGGGCAGAGCACCTCCAACGCTTTGCAGCGCCATAAATAAGTTTCCAGCCAATTTACCATCCATATTAAAAGTCGGTATAATTGTACACGAATGCGTTAAGGCGTTGACGTTAGGTGATCTTGATACAACTCTCTTGGTACCTCTAATTTCCAGGGTTTCTTTCATATGCATTTTTTTTTTTTTCAAATCCATATGGTCGGAGTTGACAAATTCCTTAATGAACGAAGGGATAAGTTTGTTTATCTCACCTACAAATTTTCGGGTCGATTATGCAGTTTGCTGTGAATCGTCAAGTTGACGCTTTGTTTGAAATTTCGTTGTCGTACGTTTTCCAATTCCGTAGCACTGTTTGAAGGTAGTAACCACCCACTGCTTCCTTTAAATTATTGTGACGAATGTCGCCCGCAGTGTGGTGCACATAACGTAGTAGCTCACTACCATGCACATCTTGTAAATTATATCGCGCATCCTTGAAACGTGCAAACACCAGTTTTTGTAATGTGCGCCTTGTTCTCCCTTGAATATCCGTAGTTTTTCTTACACGCAACACAGTCATATTTCTGCGAGCTTGTTCGAAATCTGCTTTTTTTTTTTTTCCTGCGCTGTGCATGATCTTTCATGTACGTAATTATATTCAGTACGCGCTCCTTGGACAAAGATTGTCTTTTACTACCACGCTTCCCGTTTCCCTGCCGACAAGGATGATAAACTACTTATCCTTTGAAGAACTATCGAATGCTACAAAGAAAAGTAGACTATATCACTCCATTTTTAAAGTTAATTGCTGCCTCGATATCTCGGTAGACAAAAAGTTACCAGTATCATCCACATTACATAATATAGGCAGATTTGCACACTGTCATTTGCAGATAGTCCATATCACGAATGAAACGTTAAATGTATGGTATCTGCGTAATGTACGCGCGCGTGCGTTCGTGTGTGTGTGTGTGTGTGTGTGTGTGTGTGTGTGTGTGTGTGCCATCGTGCGCATGTGTGCGCGTGCGTTGTTTTTCGTTGTGTTGCGTTCCGCTACACTGTTATGCCGTGATAGCGTTAAAAATACAGAAATTTTGTGAAATAAGTTTCTCTACAATCGGTGACGATCATTCAAACAACATCGCTGTATAAGAAGTATTTACAACTGACTTGGCGACTGTATTCTTAGAGATCGGAAGTTCTACACTAATCGCCCCCGTCAGTACCCCAAATCTATTGGGGTTCGTAAGCAAAACCTAAATATGCACGCACCACGTTCGTGGGAATTCCCCTCAGTTTGGGAGCCCTGATGGTGCGATATTTAGCTGCTAAGTGCGGGTAGCAGGTTACCTCGGAAACTTAATGGAAATATTCGATAACCGCAACGAGGTTTACTGGAGGCGGAAATAACATCAGCAGTGGCGGGCGGAAGAGGCCTCGTTCCCACCGAAACCATCTCGCGCCAGTTACGCTAACGAAGACTGACTGCGCTTTGCGTACCGATGCGACTGCGTAATGACATTAGGGAATGCGTGTGTTCAACTGAACTAAAACTACTTCGGAAAGGTTGTCCAAATTAACAATTCGAGTAAACCGTTTTCCTGACACAGAAAGTCTAAGGATGATTTTTTAAGTAAACGGACTCCATATGATTTACTGATTTTGTTATATTTTTCCTTTTGCAGTTTTTTACACCCTGAATCAATATTCATTTCATCAAGCGACATTTTTCATATTCGTCAGTGCAACTCACTAGACAAAGAAAAGTAAAGCAGTCATCAGTCCGAAGATTGTTTTGACAAGCACAGCGCTTTACTAGGAATAGTCATGTTAAAGACGATATACCTTTGCCTTCCTCCGACCACTGAGCTGACGTACCCAGCCGGTTATAGGGGGACCTAGAGTTTAAATTGGTTTCCAAATCACGGTGCAACTCGGCATTTTTGACATTAACAAACATTGCCAAAGGGGAAAGAAATGGTGACAGATATACATTTATTTATTTACTACCTTGACAACAACAATAAACAGTTACATGCAGAATAACATTTACGTGAATATTACGGTAATCTCTTTTACTTTCTTTTTTTTTCTGTTCTGAACAATGAACTAAGTTTACAGTGTTTATCAAACTATTATTACTATTATTTTTATTTTTAATTTTACTACTATGGCTCCAACATTTAGATGGCTACCTGTACCCTACTCATCATGTAATTTTCCTATGGAATGATTTTCCGCTCGTGGCCGGATGTTCCTGTAACAGAAAAGTGGCAGAGGTTTTCGTTATTTCAAGCTATTTTGACTAATTTTACAGGTCTTTATAACTGCTGCTATTAATACTGTTACAACAGCATATACTACTACAGTAACAAACAATAAAACTATTAGAAGCACCTATAAAGAAGTCCCTATTACTATTACCACCACCACGATGTTTCTACAAGAGGTACTCCTGCTGATAATTATTTTACCAATATTATCATATAATACTAATACTTCTACTACGATTAATTTTGATAATGTTAGGCTCACTGACCCTTTGAGAACAACAGTAAATATTATACTGCTTCCGTAACTTCACTGTTTCTCTTAAGTGTAGTATGAGATGGACACACACACACACACACACAATGTGCTACTATCGGAATGTATCTAGTTTCTCTGTACGTTCCGTACCAGATCGGCCACGCTGTCGGCTCTGTAATATCTTGCTGCCTCCACACAGTATTGGCGACGTATTAGAGCGCATCACTTATCTTTCACTGGTTCTCCTCGTTCTTCTTACGTACGCTTGTGACCATGTCCCTTCACACTTACGTTACTGCGCTAGCCGATCGTACCGATACCGGGCTTCGTTCTCGTTTCCTTGGGTCGTCCACAGGACTGACTTGTCTCTGCTATGGTGTAAGTTGGCTACACTCAGGGACGCTGAACTATCGATTCTCTTACTTTCGACGATGGAAAACTGTCGGAGCGGAATAAATGGATCAATTATATCAATGTCTAAGTGTTTCAGTGTACCCAAAGTAACAGCCTTCTAGATCGTGACAGCACACACGATCGTTTAAAAGATATAATCAGCGATTAGCGCCAGTAGACAAAAGCTGGTCCTCAGTTTTAGAAATCGCTGGGAGTGTAGAGAATTGTTATGGCTGGTTCCACAGCTAATTATTCACGACTCCCTTTAGATCTCATTCAGCATTTCTCGAATTTCATACCTCGGCAATCAGTCCGACACGAACTGCACAAACGTGACATGCCCGGCCGAGTGGTAACATTGAAATTTCTAATCGCAATCAACAATTGATTGACAAGGGCCTAAAATGAGTGGGTATTACAGTCGAACATAACATCGCCACAAACAGCTGTCTTCATATGCAGTTTGGTGAATCTGTGCTTGAACTTCATAACTGCCCTGGTTCGCTCTAATTATCGACCATCTGTGGTCGGTAAAACATAAGAGAATACTAAGCAGACATCCAACCTCATAGCTAATGGATCTAAGTGCTGCATAGCAAACAAACTGATCCAAAAAATCCGTCGAAATTGTAGCGTTACGAGAGACTAAAGGCGAACAAACGCCTCTTCCCATTCTTTCGAGTGTTTCTTATCTTTTATAACCACTTTCTTAAAATATTATTCAGCTTATGCATAAATGCTATTCTTATTAATGGGGGAATTGATGGAAAAATGCATGAAAGTTCCGACTCGTAATGTCAACTACGTCTTGATATAAATAGTTTGGTTAACTTGTTATTAACAATCAATGGTAGGCTAAAGTTAGTGGTTAGAGCCTCTACTGACTAAAAGATGTAGTTAAAACACGATAAGTGGCGAAAGAGACGATGTTTACCATGAGACGGCTGTGAAAATTTCCTGTGAAATTTAAGTGCACCAGATAGTTCCTTAATATATCCACACATTATATTTTGTCGAAAAATAGAACTGCTCTCTTTGCCGATGTGCAATTTGAGACTGACATAAATAATATACTACAACAGCAGCAACAATGATAATCGCACTACAAATAGGAGCAAAGCGAAGCTGCATGTTCTACATTCTCAGTAAACTGGATCAGGACTCAAATGGGCTAGGATTGTTTAATTCAGACGATGGACGTGTAGACAAACAGTAGTTCCATTTCGAATGAATAGTAGCTCTCGTTCTAGAAGTAGAAGCACCTAATAGAATAATTAAAGATGACAGAGTTCCCCATGGCACTTGAAACAAAGTCGGGAATATTCTTGAGAAAGAGTACTGCATAAACGTACATCTCAATAGATTATAATGAAAATACGCTTCTCTTTCACATGGGCAATGCGCGAATCCATCAATTAACGCAGCAAAATCTTGTCATAAGATCTTTCCAATACTCTAAAAATATTATAGAAAAATTCAAGATGCCAGTGACACAAATATTAGTGGACCGACATTTGTTTGTAACACAGAGACCGAAACAGACAATAGCATAACGAAAACGATAATATTCAAATGGTTCAAATGGCTCTGAGCACTATGGGACTTAACATCTGAGGTCATCAGTCCCCTAGAACTTAGAACTACTTAAACCTAACTAACCTAAGGACATCACACACATCCATGCCCGAGGCAGGATTCGAACCTGCGACCGTAGCGGTCGTGCCGTTCCAGAGTATAGGGCCTAGAACCGCTCGGCCACTCCGGCCGACACGATAATATTGTTGAAAAGCATGTGAGACCATTGAAACAAAACAAGATCTATGGAACTGAATTCCAGTTATAATTTCTAAGTTAATTCTCTCCACTCTTACATGAATCAGTGGAGTTCGCTTCAACCGAGAACTGATTTCTGGTTTCGCGTAACAACAATAAGGCCAGCAGAACTGAGCCACAGAACTTTGTTCCTGTATCATTCATCTACATTTGTAGCAGAGTTCCAGCACATATTCTGATTTCGAGAATAGTGACCAGCTTGAAACACAATCTAAACTAGCGTGAACTTCTAAAATAATGATCACGCGATACTCTGCTTACTTCCTTCGTATATTTTATCCTAAGAATCATTAGTGATGGTAACCAGGTGGACACGGTATTTTCTGGCTTTCGAAGAGACTTGTATTTATTACCATAACGACGCCTGGAAGACAAATATGGCCATTTCGGATACCTAGCCAGGTTTTCAACTGGAGCGAAAGTTTATACACATGTAGAAAGCAGCAAATAATCTTAGAACGGAATTTATTCACAAGGAATGTGTTCCAGAGTGACGTAATATTCTTTTTGCAGTGTCAGGCTTTCCACGGATGACATGGCGGTGCCTATGTGGGAGTTTTAAACGGTAAAAATTATAACAATATTGCATCATATCTTGCCAAAATGTTAGCTTGACACAAAGATTAACAACTCGCATATAACGTAGAAAAATTAAACGTGAAATGTAGTAATTTGTGACTTCACGACTAATGAGTCATATGCAGGCTGTCTGAGGAGGAATGGTCCACATTCAGGGATTTGACTGGAATGATCATTCGAAGCAAAAGGTCTCGTAAAAATGGGCTCTAAATTGCATACCTTAAGAGCTATCAGGACTACTTTATCTTCTGTACTGTGAAACAAATCTTCTCCACTGCAATCTCTTTGCTTTTCATATTTTAGGACGAGATAATATGGACCAAAACAAGAAAAAATAGTCAGGTAAACATGGGCTCTAAAATACAAAAAAAAAAAATGGTTCTAATGGCTCTGAGCACTATGGGACTCAACTACTGAGGTCATTAGTCCCCTAGAACTTAGAACTAGTTAAACCTAACTAACCTAAGGACATCACAAACATCCATGCCCGAGGCAGGATTCGAACCTGCGACCGTAGCGGTCTTGCGGTTCCAGACTGCAGCGCCTTTAACCGCACGGCCACTTCGGCCGGCTCTAAAATACACATCGACAGACACTCAAGCCGTTTTAATACTGTTTGTAATATTAAAACTGTTATTTTTTAGGAATCTATGATGTAAAAAAGATATCGAATGTGTGAAAACATGATATGATGTAAGAGAGGGCCTGATAGCCCTAATCCGATCAGGTTAAATTAACTAATTAATTAATTAGTCAAGAGCGATGAGCATTTGCTCAGTAGAAGAGATGTGCTTCGTAGCAAAGATGAACAAGTGTTCACACCCATTAACCCTTTAGTGAGCCGTGGGAAACATGCTTCCCACTACAATGAACTCACTCCTAATCCCGTGGGATTCCCAGTTCCCACCGTTTTTGCTGTACCTTCGGGCAGAGGCATTGTATAGCTGAGTGTTCCTCTGTAGAGGATCCTTTCAGTGCTATTTGCGTGATATTTTGTGATTTTTCCTCAAAGCTATAGTGTAAGGTAAATACTTTTGATTTTTGCTATGGTGTCTTATTATTTGCTGTTTCCTGTTCGTTGTAAAATTTGTTTTACTAACTTTACTTGTGGACTTTACTTGTAGTATTTGATCTTGTTGGTGGGAAGTATCCGTCCTATCACCTCTTTGGTAGCCCATTGTTTTACGTCTCTAGAAAGTCAAGTTTACCATACCAAACAAAGTGCTTGCTTCCGTTGAATCTGTCATAGTATTTTTTACACTCCCCAGTTCTCATTCCCGAGACCTCAGCAATCCCAAACATGTTGACGAAATTTGCAATATATTATTTTCATTACCTGATGAAAGTGATTCAGAAACTGAAGGAGTAGAAGGTGGTGCAGATGAATTGAATGTTCTAGATAACACAGTCACCAGTGCTTCAAGGCATGTTTCTGTGGATCAAGACATTTACGGTGATGAACATGACAGTGAATCATTCGTGCTTCCGACTGTTGCCAGTAGTGATACGTTGGACAGCCGGCCGAAGTGGCCGTGCGGTTAAAGGCGCTACGGTCGCAGGTTCGAATCCTGCCTCGGGCATGGATGTTTGTGATGTCTTTAGGTTAGTTAGGTTTAACTAGTTCTAAGTTCTAGGGGACTAATGACCTCAGAAGTTGAGTCCCATAGTGCTCAGAGCCATTTGAACCATTTTTGATACGTTGGACAGTGAAAGTGAAGAAGAATGGAACGGTGACTGTTCTTACTTCAACAATGTAAAGAACAACTTTGAAACACGAATGGAAGGAAAACCAAAATTTCTCTGTAGTGCCAATGATCGGGCCTCACTTATTTTTCTAAGTTCTTTGAGGATTATGTTTTCACTCTCATTGTAAATGGAACAAACTTGTATGCAAAACAAAATCGTGGTAGTAGATGTCCATCAAACACCTGGGTTGACACAACTACTCAAGAAATGAGAGCTTATATAGGATGTCTTATTCTAATGGGAATTCTTCAACTTCTTGCTCTATCTAACTTCTGGAGTTCAGACCCTATACTAAAAGTAGAGCCAATTGCTAATGTAATGACAAGTAAAAGATTTTAAAAGATTGTAGAGAATGTTCACTGTAATAACAACGAAACTGCAAAGCCAAGAAATCATCCAGAATATAATAAATGCATAAATTGCCATTGATTGAAAAGCTTTTGCAGAGCTGTAAGAATAATTATGAGCCCTCATCATTTACGTGAGTTGATGAATCGATGATTTCTTTCAAAGGACGATCATCTATGAAACAGTATATGCTAATGAAGCCGGTGAAACGAGGCTACAAAGTGTGGTGCTTGTCAAGTTCACTCACTGGATATATAATGCACTTTGATGTTTACACAGGCAAGTATAGGCAGTTAGTGACTTTACATAGAGCGAAAGGGTGGTAGTAGGTCTAACAAAGGAAATAAATAATAAAAATCAGGTAGTTGCATTTGACAGATTCTTCACCACCGTGAAATTGATGTCAACACTTTTAAAGAAGGGTGTGTATGGATGTGCGACAGTGAAGACCAACTGGAAAGATTTACCCAAATTTATGAAGGAGAACGTAAAATTGGAACGAGGAGAATTCCAGTTTGAAACAAAAGGAGCAATTTCTGCAGTAAAATGGATGGATAACCGCCCAGTCACTTTCCTGTCCTCAATTCATGACCCAAGATCAACGGCCATAGTGAAGAGGAAAAACAAGGATAGTACTAGTACAGAGATTTCTTGTCCTGAAGTTGTGGCTGAATACAACAAAATGATGGGTGGTGTCGATAAGTTTGATAAATTACGAGAAAGGTATGCTATTGACAAAAGTTCTGTAAAATGGTGGCACATAATATTTTATTTCCTGGTGGACGTTGCTGTAGTGAACAGTTTATCCTGTAGGAAATAAGTAAAAGAGAAAGTGGATAGCATGATCAGCTCACATACAGGATCCATCTAGCCAGACAATTGATCGCTGGCTTCTCATCCCGAAAAAGGCGTGGACAAAAACCTGTCTTTCTGGCAGAAAGAGGTAAAGTACCTGAAGATGTTCGTCATGTGGCTGTAGGGGAGCATCAACCCGTTTTAGGAGAAACCCACAGGAGGTGGCGTCATTGTAGTACCAAAGCTGCGGAAAAGCGCACTCGCTGTGTTAGTTCATATTGTCAAATACTACTCTGCATAGACCCATGTTTCAGAAAATTTCATGGCAAGTAATTGTGAACAAGCATAGTAACAAGAGAAGTAAATTTATCAAATAAATATGACGTATATTGAAAACGTTGTTTTTGTCATTTAACTCCAAGGAAGGGCAGTGGGAAGAATACTTCCCACCATGTTGTGTGACCTCACTTTCACAGTTGGCGCAAATTTGTTATTCTGTATGATAAATATACCTATCTATTAACTACTATATGCTCTCCATTCATTAAAAAAATTGCTCAATAATTTTGCCCACGAAAGGGTTCAAATAGTTCAAATGCCTCTGAGCACTATGGGACTCAACTGCTGAGGTCATTAGTCCCCTAGAACTTAGAACTAGTTAAACCTAACTAACCTAAGGACATCACAAACATCCATGCCCGAGTCAGGACTCGAACCTGCGACGTAGCGGTCTTGCGGTTCCAGACTGCAGCGCCTTTAACCGCACGGCCACTTCGGCCGGCCACGAAAGGGTTAAGGTATGCACTTTAGAGCCCATGTTTCCTGGACATGTTTTTTTGTTTTGGTTCATACTGCCATCTCTAAAAATATGGAAATATTGTGTCTGGACGACGACTTGATCCGGCTGCAAACCCGTGAAGAATATCAGAAGTTATTATGCCGGGAATGTCTACGAAATCATCTCTAAGGTTTGTTGTTAATCATTTTGCAATAGATAGCTGAATATGTGCTAAAAGCGAGGTCATGTCTGCCGATCCGGCCGCGCGGGGTAGCCGAGCGGTCTGGGGCGCCTTGTCACGGTCCGCGCGGCTCCCCTGTCGGAGGTTCGAGTCCTCCCTCGGGCATGGGTGTGTGTGTGTCGTCCTTAGCGTGTGTTAGTTTAAGTTAGATTAAGCAGTGTGTAAGTTTAGGTTCAAAAATGGTTCAAATGGCTCTGAGCACTATGGGACTTAACATCTGAGGTCATCAGTTCAAAATGGTTCAAATGGCTCTGAGCACTATGGGACTTAACATCTGTGGTCATCAGTCCCCTAGAACTTAGAACTACTTAAACCTAACTAACCTAAGGACATCACACACATCCATGCCCGAGGCAGAATTCGAACCTGCGACCGTAGCGGTCTCGCGGTTCCAGACTGTAGCGCCTAGAACCGCTCGGCCTCCTCGGCCGGCGTAAGTTTAGGGACCGATGACTTAAGCAGTTTTGTCCCATAAGAC
The DNA here is from genome assembly GCF_023864345.2 of Schistocerca serialis cubense. NCBI lineage: Eukaryota > Metazoa > Arthropoda > Insecta > Orthoptera > Acrididae > Schistocerca > Schistocerca serialis. The sequence goes on from NC_064640.1 coordinate 1,011,377,053, forward strand.
CTTACCACAAACTTCCTTTTTTCTGTGGTACAGTCGAATTACCTGACTCTCCTCTGCAATGCAATGCATAGCACTGCAATGAACGGTGAAGTGCGTGCTCACACCGACAGGAAATATTTGTGTGCGATGTGGAAAGTTATACAGTTTCGTCAGCGGGAAAATGTTACACTTTTTCCCATCTCTTGTTTGGCGTTCCAGTCATATAGTGTCATTATGATCTTTCTGCAGAGTGAATCACCACAAAACAACGTTACCTTAGTAAGAGACATTTATCGATGTTCGAAAATTCAGCAGTTCGCGGGCTGGGGACAGATTACCTTAACAAGTGGTTTGCTGTGTGTCGGAGGTGCATAAAGAAAGCCGGAATGACATCGAATGAGTCGCAGTCTATTATTTACAGTTGGTATACACATAAATTGACACACTGAGGAGAATAAAACAAGTTTGTTGATTAGGTATTCATTTACTTAATGATATCTAACAGTTATTTTTTTCTTTCTTCTTCTCCTTCTTCTTTTTGTTCTTCTCCTCACAGACAGGTGAACACAGCTTTTCTCCAGAGGGCGGCTGTGGGTGTTGGCTGAATGCACGGCAAGTTGCTTGACCTTTGCATGCCGCGCCGGTGTCGCACAACCCCTGGCATTCAAAGCCCCGCATGCGATTGAGAACGTGCGCTCTCAGCGTAAAGCGTGTAAGTACAGGTGTAGCGCATAGAAACATCTGTGAATGAAAACTTATATCAAAGCAATTTTTCTTCGAATTCACATTAAAAGCATTTGTGATTTCTCTACGATTTACAATCCTATACCGTATTAGGCATGATGATGTGTTGGTTGGTTTGGTGAAGCGGACCAAACAGTGACGTCATCGGTCCCATCGGATTAGGGAAGGATGGGGGAGGAAGTCTGCCGTGCCCCTTCAAATAAACCATCCCGGCATTTGCCTGAAGTGATGTAGGGAAATCACGGAAAACCTAAATGTGTCCAGTGTGCTAACCACTGCGCCACCTCGCTCCGTCAGTGATGTGTTGTATTTTTTGTGTTCCCATATTTTTGTCCACCCCCTGTGTCTCCATCCCCCTTTTCCTTCTAGTGTTTCTTTCCTGCTATACTAAAATTTGTAACAAGTATTATATTAACAATGATTTAATATGACATATTACGTTTCTTATTTCTTAACGTACACTCTACGATTCATGAACTCTTGTATAAATTTAAATCAACTGAAACATATCTACGTCAAAGATCAGTTCGACCTGATGCCCAGAAGGTTAGAGCCATTGTTGTTACCAGAGGTATGAAGTTTTAATTATTATCTCAAAAAATAAAGTTGCGTAATTCATTTTTGTGTTTGTTGGGTAGATGTCTTGAGTTCTGGCAGACACTGAAGTTACCGCACCACAAAAAATTACATGCATCTGGAGCACTCAAAACAAAATCGCATACCGCAAAGGATGATTTGAACACCACACTGTTTTATTAGGCATGATATTATTGGAGGTAGTATGCCCTCGCCCTCCCCTTGAACTGACTCATCCCGTCATCTGAAAGTCGACTTCAAACTCTTAATTTTTCACATTAACAAAAATAGTTCTGCAAATCGTTTCAGGAAGCAGCGCAAGTGTTCCAGCTGTGTCGGGTGAATCCATCTGTCTAAAGAAGTCATCTGAATAGGCCTAACACAGCTGAAACGTTTCTGATACTACCGAAAAAGAATTACCGCACGATACTCCGTTTAATCAGTGGGGTGCGCTATTTTGTTTTGGCTTCTCTATCGGTGTACCACGGTACTGTGGCAGGAGATTTCAATGCGTACCGAGGCTGCAGACATGTGATCAACAAACACAAAAGTTTACAAAGTATTTCAGTGCCTACGTTGTTAAAAAGAATAATGCAACGTTCCTTCGGGCATGTATGCATGTCCGAAAGAACAGGCACTGCAGCGGCTACAGCCGTAATGCAAAACACTGCCGCAAAAAATTAGTGGAATTTTGATACGATAACGGCATACGAGGTGTGTTCAAATAGTAAGGTGACTATATTTTATGAAAAGATATTTATTTATTCATCAATATTCATGTTGTCCCCTTCAAAGTAATTCCTCTCACATACAAAACACTTGTGCCAACGCTTCTTCCAATCCTCGAAGCAATTCTCATAATCACTTTTTGGTACAGCCTTGAGTACGTCCAGCGATGCAGTTTTTATTTCCTCAATCGTTGAAAATCTTCATCCTTTCATAGGTCTCTTCAGTTTTG